>NC_143523.1:13498793-13551293 GCF_031878675.1 Megascapheus bottae | reverse complement strand
GAAACCACCTTGGTCACTTCCACTCTACCTCCCCAGTGATGGAGGGACTTAATGGCAGTGTGAACTCCTTCTCTGACCTGTGGAACAAAAACTGGAATTCCGAAAATGTAAGGTCTGGTGTCGATTCTTTAGATTTGAGTGTATTCATTAAGTCCAGAGCCAGGTCCTGGGTAGGAAACAAAAGAGCTACATGAGGAGTTGACCTGGCTTTCAAAGGGCTTATGGGCCAGTGCTGCTGAAGGTAGAGAGACATTAGGAAAGTGGTGATCAGTTGGGTCTTTCAGGTCTGTGTCTTAAAGATGCTTCATCCCACCCGGTTCTGTTCATCCTCACTTTGGATTCCTTTGTTGCCCATCCTCCCCTGGGATTCTCAGCATCCTCTTAGACACTTCCTCCTCCAGTGGTGACTTAATTGTGTCTGATGTCCTAGTCATTACTTCAATATGGAGGTATGCTGCACCATCTGTTAAAATCAGGATTAAAAAAAAAACACTAAATTAAGAAATTTAAAAAACACTAAATCAATTAAATACCAATTATACGTATTCACTGAGAAACACGCTGGTCTTAAATAGGCACCCCTGGAAGCTCACAGAGTTTCTTTCTTGTTCTTTGGAACGCCATTGATTTGCTTTTGGGTGACAGATAATCTTGGGGTGAGTTTGGAAAGCAGGAGCCAGATTCCATTGTGTGGTAAAGGCACTTTTCCTATACATCTCACAGCAACCAGGAACCTTCCTAATTGAATAGTGAGTGCCCTATTATGTGACCGGATCATGCATTTCCAGGAAGGACAAAATAATCCAATTTGTGTTGAAATGTCAAGTCAAGCTGCAGATACTACTTTGGTATGAGCTGGAACAAAACCGTGGGCTGTTGTCAGCAGTGTGGTTAACTAAAAGCTATCCGTGGTATTGGGTGGGGATGCCCATCTATTTGAAAAAGTACAATATTCTTTTCTTTTTTGACTCATGATTTCTGGCTTTATATATCTAGCATAGATAAATTGAATTGTGGATTTTTCTCAAAGTAGATAAAAACCTTACAGAAAGAATAATCCTTGTTCCTTTCCTTCTTTCATACCTCCCTCCCCCATCTCTTCCTTCTTTCCTTTCTTCCTTCCCTCCCTCTCTTTCTCCTTCATTCATTTCTTCCTCTGCTAAAACTATGACTTGAACTCAGGGAGTTGCACTCTTGGCTTCCCTTTTCCACTCAAGCCTGGCACACTACCATTTGAACAATGCTCTCACCTGGTGCTTTCTTCTGGCTAGCTGTGGATAACAGTCTCAACATAGATTTTCTTGTCTAGAATGGCTTTGAACCTCAATCTTCAGATTTCAACCTCCTGGATAGCTGGGGTTGCAGGCCTATGTAACAGCATCTGGCTCTCTGTTATCCTTCTCCTGGGCTATGTTTGCCATCCTCCAAGGAGCTGCACCTGATTGTTTTGTTCCTTCCTTCCTTCCTTCTTTCCTTCCTTCCTTCCTTCCTTAACCCATCTATCCATTCATTCATTCACTCATTCATTCATCCATCCATTCTTCCTTATGCATCTGTAGAAGGATTGCTATCTTCTAGGCTTCCTTTTGGGCATTAGGAAGACAGCAGAGAACAGATACTCCGAAGAAGTGAAATCTGAGTTGAGGTTGCGAGATCTAGGGGAGGAATGTTCCTGTTTGAAAGAACAGGTCACTCTAAGGAGGAAAGAGCTGGGCTTGTGGGTGATCACAGGGATTGACAATGAGGCTGGAGTGGAACGGGCATGGCATGTCATAGGAGGTGCAGAGTGGTAGACCACAGCCAGATGACACTGGCCTTGGAAGTTCTTTCTCAGGACAGCCAAAGGACCCTGAAAAAGAAAGGGACATGCCTGATAGGATTTTTAAAGGATAACTATTGCTGCCTAGAAACCGGGTGATAGAAGAGTAAGAAGGGATTCATGAAATAAAATACTGCGAAATTCTAGTTGAGAAATGATGGTGGTTTGGGCTGGGTTGTGGCAGTGGAATTGGAGAAAAGTTAACAAATTAAAGATGTATTTGGAGATATAATCCAGCTCTGTTTTGCACTGATTTTTTTTTCAAGGTAATAGTCTCTCTTTATGCTCAGGCCAGCCTGGGCTGCCATCCTACTTGTGTTTCTCTGTGACATCAAGGATGACAGATGTGAGCCATTGCACATAGTTTTGTATTGCCTCTGTGGCTGCATAACAAACTCATATCACAGCACCTACCCATTGGTTGAGATGGTCTCAAGCCATAATTCCCCTTCTTCTAATCCTAAGTAGCCAGGATTATAGGCTTGAGCCACAACTCCTTTGCTTTGATGTCCTTTTTGAAAGGCCATTTTATTGTCATAATTTCTGAAAAAAATTTCTAAAAATAAAATTTCTGCCCCATCTAATGAATGTTTGTTAAGTAGTGGAGTGGGCCCAAATGCTTCACATGGATTATCTCATGAAGTATTCACATAACCTAGGAAATCAAAGGGATGTTTTGTTCTTCTCTTGGATAAAGAAACAAAGGTTTACAGATGAGTTAGTTGTACAAAGTCACACAGCAAGGAAATGGCAAAGCCTGGATTGATACACAGGATCCTACATTCCTGCCCTGTGTTTCCAAGCCGTAAGCTTCTGAGTTCCGCTCTGGCCTATGTCTGGGATCCCATTTCATCTTCAGATCTGGGTCAGGAATGTCAGCATGCTGCTGGATGATAGAGCATGGACATCCAGGTGCATTCCTGCCCTGAAAATCCATGAAGATGACAGACAGGATGATGTCTACAGCGGTGAAGTTGCTTCATGGAAGGGAGACATCATTACAGACTAAAGCCACTGGGGAGGTGTTTTGGTGGGAATAGAGTAGTTATCACTCCAACTCAGGATAGAATTTGGAAATGTCGAGAGACATTTCCTTGTTGAACAGAATGATTGATGTTTAGTTGGGATGGAGAGAGGGGAAAGGAATGCTAAAAGATCTGGTGGGCAGAAATAAACTGTCCTACCCCAACCTATAAGAGTACTACTGGGACCCTGGGCTACCAAGTGAATCTCTATGCTCTAGCTACTAAGTAGGAAGCATTTCTTCTGCAGAAGAAGCCTGCACATTTTGGTGGTCATTGATTATGCTGATGGAGGCCTGATTTAGGATTCAGACTGAAGACAGACCTTTGCCTTCAAGAACATGTGAAAGCTCAGGCAAACCAAAGTAGTTATGAGTATCATCTCCAGTTCTTCCAGTACTTAATTTTTTTCCTTTGTTACCAGTAAGATAAATATTTAACTAGGAAGATACAGCTGGGGTGGCCTGGGTTGCAGTTCATTCAAGACCTCCTAATGAAGAATATCTGATTATGGAAGGAAACTACAATCTGTTTGTTTTCTGCTCATTTAATTTGATGTTTTAACGAAGCTTGGAGTCATTTAAAATAGTCTATTTCAATGCACCCTTTATTTATAGTAGTAGTACCCCTAGGCAGGCTGGCAAAAGGTGATGTGTTTACAAGGCTGCCCTCAATAATAAATTTTCACTAGGAACCAGAACCAGGATGCTTTAGCATCAGTACTTTGTTTTGCTTTGTTTGTTTTTAAAGCCAGGTACTAGTAGCTCACACTTATAATACTCGCTACTCAGGAGGCTAAGACATGGAGGGTGGTGGCTCAAAGTTAGCCAGGGGGAAAAATCTACAAGATTCTTCCAATTATCCAGCAAAAATATGGGCTGGAGGCCTGGCTCAAGTGGCAGAGTACCAACCATTAACAAGTAAACATGAGCACAAGGTCCTGAGTTCAAGCTCTGGTATTAAATCTTAGAAAAATAAAACCCAAATAAAAGAAAACAAAAATCAGACTACATTGGAGGCTCCTCCTCCTCAAATTCTAATTTTTGAGAATAGTGAAATAATATGAAGTTTGGGGTCAGACAAAGACATTGGGCTTGAGTTCTACGTGTGTGTGTGTGTGTGTGTGTGTGTGTGTGTGTGTGTGTGTGTGTGTGTGTGTGTACTGGCTCGATATAATCTTCAATGTAAAAAAAAAAAAGAGGTCAAAGTTTATGGTGATGTGATTTGAGCAGGACTCACAGGCTCTTATTGGCTTTGAAAATTGATAAAGAGGGCCTGTGTTAGCCAGAGTGTGCATCACTGTGACAAAAATCCCTTGGAGTTCAATTTAAAGGAGAAATGGTTTATCTGGGTGCATGATTTCAAAAGGCTCAGTCCATTGCCTTGGGCCTGTGGTGAATTAGAACCTCATGGAGACAAGAGTGCATGACGAGTAACTTGCTTACCTCATGGAAGCCAGGAAGCAAAGAACAACAACAGGAAGAAGCCCAGGAAAAGATTTTCCCTTTAGACAAGAACAATATTGTCACCACCACTCAAGTCAAGAAAGGATATTTTGTGATACTATAGTAGAGTTACCAAAGTATAATTAGTATAATTAGTATAATTTTGTGTCTATACCCTCTTGATGTAACTTCACATATTCCTTTCTCTTCCATGTTTGCTAGAAGTTGGCTCCATGGTTGGCTGAATGAAGATTTGATCTTTCTTTTTATTTTGTAACAAGGCTATTTCATTGACAGGAATACCTGCAACCAGTAGAGGCTCTTATTCTACTTCCATCTCCACTGTTCAGTCTCTGTCCAGATAGCCACCCAGACTCTTATGTCCACAGACATATGGCACTTGGCTGTTTTCCTCTCCAATGTTTGCAGGGGAGGTTGCTTTTATTATACCTTGTATTGTGGATTTAACTCAGGGCATTGCACTTCAGTGTTATATCACATAAACTACCAACCCAGTTGTTTCCATGTTAGTTTTTTAGATTGGGTTTTTGTGTCTTTGCCTGGCTAGCCTTGGACTGTCATCTTTCTACCTCTGCCATCTGCGTAGCTAGGATTCCACCATTATATTTATTACTATGCTTGGCTGACTAATTGCTAATGCTTTGGAATTTGGATGTCATGATTTATTTTTCTTCTTTGTATATTAGCTATAATGTTTTCAAAAAGGGAAACATCACTTCAACTTCTGTTTGGCTGCCAAAGACACAGTTTGAGTTAAGAAGCAAGATGAAAGGCTTTCCTTTTGTTCACCATAATGCAAATGAACTATTTGGCTGTTTTAGGTTTTGCAATTAATTTCTCAGTGCCTTCTCCTTTAACATATACTTTGAACCCTCAGGAGGGCAGGGCCTGGGTTGCTGTCAATCACCACTGTACCCAAGGCCAGAAATAAGCCCCTGACCCTACAGACTCTTGTCAGGTACTTTCTTTGAATGGATGAGTGAAGAGAGGAACTTCTCTATTCTTCTTAGCTCTTCTATTTCACTAACACTTCAATGTCTCTAAACTATGTGACCGACAGTTTAGATAAAAATATGAAAATTAGTGGGAAAAAATCTTCAGAGGCATTACAAGGGCTGCTTTACAAAGTAATAATGTGGTTGACATAAAATGCTTTTTCAAAGCATTTAATGTGGCCCTCTAATAGGAGACCCCAGTGGAACTTCAAACAACATCTACTTAATTTTTTTTTTACTTATATGCTTAAGAAGCTTCCTAAGGAAACCCCTAGCATGGTGGAACATTGATAGGGTTAGGAATTATCTGGCCACAGTCTGCCATTGGAATGGTTCAAAGCGATTATACATTGAATATTTTCTTTATTCGTGAAGGAAAAATCCAGCCTGTGGGATTCTTTCTTTATTGATTAGGCTTTGGGAGGTTTAGAGAGCCACCAGTGTCGCATGGAGATATACTTGGGGCTGGATATTTGTCAGCATTTTGGATTAGTTTTAAGCAGCTGATGGAATTTGAGCTGGAATGGGCCTTGGAGATTGTTATTTCATGGCACCATATGTATCAGTTTTACATTGTCACACTAATGTTACATGACAAACAGCCATGAAACTCAGGTGACCCCAAATAACAAGACTTTATTGTTGGCCTGCTGGGGGTCAGGAGCACTTGCTGATCTTGGATGAACTTGTTTATGTATCTGGGGGGGCGGGGCTGCCTATTAGCTGACCTATGTTGGCCAAGGTATTTGTCTGGGATGGACTGGCTGATGGGTGAACAAGGCTGAGCAGAGTGAATCAGCTTTTTTCCATGATTTTTTTCAACACCTTCCCCCTCCACTGCCACACAATGTCAACTTAGATGGCAAAGTAGAAACATGAAAGCCTTTCCAGTGTTCTAGTGAGAAAGGGCTACAGTGTCACTCCTGTGTTCTATTGCCCAAGAAATCTGTAGGAGCAGTCCAGTTAGAAGGAATGAGGACACATGCACAACCTCTTTGGAGAGAGGTATTTCGAACTCACCAGACAAAGGACATGGACTCAGGGAGGGGAGAAGAATTGGTGCCCTTCACACTATCTGTTAACAACCAACCCCATCACCACATTTTGCAGAGAAGCATACTAAGTTTTCACATAGTATCCTGTGACTTGCTAAAAGTCTCTCAGCAATGTGGGGATGAGAGCTGGAGTCTTACCTCCCACTCCGATGGCCCTGCTGTCAATCCTGGAATTACCTTGGGCATTCATTTTCCAGTCGGCAAACAATTCTCCCTGTGTAGTACCACTTCCCATTGTCCTGCTTAGGATTGGAAGGTCACCTCAGTGGTTCTGGGGGTGATGCTCTTTTTATCACCCAACAGGTGGTTTGGCGAAGAGGGGAGTTTTGTACCAGACTTCCCCTCTGACTCAGGGGAAACCCAACAGTCATTTCGGGGTCTGTTTAGTCTCAAAGGAAAACAGCTTACTAATTAGGGTAAGAGACTTTACAAAAATATGTTTTTGATTCAACCGATGGTCAGTTACAAGCGATAACACTGTTAAATGTAGTGCCTAATAAATCTGGAAAAACTACCCAATAAATGTAAGTAATAACAATGATTAACAATAAATTAAATGCAGAGAACCAAGAATGTACCACATTATTTTTAACTAGATGGGGCCATCGGGTTCTGATTATTCTGTTTGTCCTGTACACCTGGAGTTTATTAGAGTGTAATACAAACTGAACGGTCCCTCAGAGAGACCCCTGAAAGGGCTTAGTATAAAACAATATACAAGTTTAATAGTGGTAACTGACCTTGCTTTCTTTTCTGAAAACATATCTTTGTAACTCGAGTCCCAAGGAAATGTAATGCTTTTTCCCCTAATCCCGATTGTTAATTTTCCTTTTATTTAATTTAGAGGGCTTCATTTATTTCATGCTATAGGAAGATACAATTTATATTCAATAATTCTTCCTGCTCTGACATCTAAGATGGGCCAACATTACTTTTTCTTTGGCCATGTCTATTAGTAGAAGAGAAGAAAACAGATGGGTTATGTATTTGCTATTAATGGCAGCTGGTTATCTCTCTCTCTCTCTCTCTCTCTCTCTCTCTCTCTCTCTCTCTCTCTCTCTCTCTCTCTCTCTCTCTCTCCCTCTCTCTCTCTCTGTCTCGCTCTCTCTCTCTCACACACACACACACAGATATTTTAAAATAGCCAAATGAAATGTATACATGTGTTTATAATCAAAGTACATTTAACTAATTTTCCCTAAACCTTCATATATTACTCATTCTTAAATACCAGAAAATTAGGCTCTTTCTCGACAGGACAGGAAGGCAGCAGGCAACAGGATGGAGACTTTTTTTCACATTTCCCCACCTGCCTGTCTTCCCGAGGCTTCGGCCCAGGATTACCGAATGTGTACTACCATCATGTTAGGGCGTCTCTGAGGCTGGATCTTCATCTCATCCTGATGCAGTTTAGCTGTTTCGAAATGGTGATGTCCAATGCTTCTCTCCCTGAGGTTTCTTCCTCCCTGCCATCCAGTGCTCTCAAGTTCCTGGGGTTAACTTGGTTTTCACAAAAGGAATCTTAAAACAGGTCTGCTCTTTGTAAACATCAGAAACTTGAGGTACTCTCAACAAAGCTGAGGTTGGCAAGCAGTTAAATGAACCGGGTCACCAGGAGAATAGAAAAGGCATTGCCCAAGGGGTCAATAGAGGGGGGAGGTTATGTTCCTTAGCTTGCAAATCAATACGGTTGACTTCAGGCCTTGGGTACCCCTTCAATAGAGTTCCAAACGGCATCTCACTGGCTAGCCAGCCATCGGCCTTCACTTTATAATCAAAAACCACTTTTTGTGCCGAAGCCGATTGTTAGCTCAACAAGTGAGGGAGCTGACTCGATTCCAGAGGGAGGGTGGTGAGGCTTTCAGAGCAGGAGGTTCGGTTGTGGATTGATTTGTCTGTGCTCTGGAGAAATCAGATTCAACGGGTGAAGGGGAGGGCTGAGTTCTTGTTTGTTCACTTAGGCCATTCTGGAATTTGAACTCAGGGCTAGACAATGAGTCTGGGAGGTAAGTACTCTGCCACTTCTGTGCCATGCCTTCAGAAGGTTTCGTGGGGTTTTTTTGCTTTAGTTGTTTTTCAGATAGGGGCTCACTTGCCCAGAGTGATCCCGGATCTTGATCTTCCTGCCTCTGCCTCTTGCATAGTTGATATATATATCTAGATACCCACTAACATATCTGGCTATTTATTGATTGTGATGCTAGAAGTTAAAGTAACCCCTTGAGCACACTAGGCAAGTGTGCATCTCCAGACCCTGTCTACCTGCCTGCCTGTCTGTCTAAAGATGGAATCTTCCCTCCCTTCTCATCTTCTTATCCTTTATTTTACTTTATTTTTTATTGTCGGGATAACGTATAGAGGGTTTACAGCTACATTCACCAGATAGTAGGTGCATTACTTCTCACATACTGATATCCCTTCTCATGTTTTTGTCCCCATTACCTATATATTCTAGGCTGGCTTTGAGCTTGCAATGCTCTTGCCTGTGCTTCCCAAGTGCTGGGATTACAGGTGTGAACTACCACACCCTGTCAGACTAGATTTCAGTTCTTCTACTCCTCCCAGCAGAAGAACCTTCTTCTCTGTAAGCTTCCAGTCTGTAGGGTGGTGAAAACCTGTAGTCACCTTTCTTCTTTTCCTCTACTTCTAGAACCAAACTCTGGCCTTTCTCCTGTCATTAACCTTGCTCCAGCCCTGGCCCAGCTGCCTTCTCCCTGGCAGCTGGCAAGAACCTGGCTCTGTATTCCTTAGGCTCTCCTTTGTTCTTTGGATGGTCATCTCATAAGTCCTCTAAAGATTCTCCTATTCTTGCAGTTCTGAGAACAAAATCAGGAGCCTCCTGGGAAAGGTTTGAATCTTAGCTCTGTGACATAACTTCTGCATGATCTTGGCAAGTTGCTTAACTTCTCTGAGCTTCAATTTCTTTATTTGTAAGATAAGGATAATAGTACTATCTAATGTGTGAGGTTCTTATTGGGTTAAATGAGTTGTTTAATGCAAAGCATTTAGCTCAGATCCTAGCATATATAAGGGCTCCATAGACAGTAGCTTTGTTGTATAGCTATTACTGATATAGTATCTAGCCAAAACATCCAATAATCAAAGAGAAGAGTCCAAACTACTGTTTTCGATAGATTTTTTGATGGTACTAAGGTTTGACTTCATGGCCTTGGGCTTGCTAGGAAATGGCTCCATAACTGAGTTGTGTCTCCAGTCCTTTTGTTGTTCTGCTTATTTGGAGCTAAGGTCTTACTTTTGCCCGTGTTCATAACTGGATAGAGATTCTTCTGGTTTGTTATTCCTGGTATAGCTTGAATACCAGGCATATGCCCCCACACTCAGCCCAGCTTCTGTTAAGATGGAGTTTCCAACACTTAATTTGCAAAGTCCATCCTTGAGCTGTGATTCTCTTAATCCAGGCCTCTAGAGTAGCTAGGTTTACAGGTGTAAACTACCAATGCCAACTTTTGCTAAGTGTTATGGCTCAGTTTCCTTCTTCAAAAGTCAGAGGGGTTGGTTACAAAGTAGGATGTCAATAATGGCCTCCATATTTAGGACCCAATTGTCCTCTGTAGGGGTTGAAGTTTTAGAGGTAAATTTCTCCATTAAAATTCTGGGGAAAATGGATGCTGGTGTCTCATGTCTATAATCCTAGCTTCTCAGGAGGCTAAGTGAGAGTTGAGGTTTGAAGCCAGCCCAGGTAGGAAAATTCATGAGACCTTACCTCTAAGTAATCACCAAAAAAATCAGAAGTGGAGCTGTTGCTCAAATGGTAGAGTGCCAGCCTTGAGGGGGAAAAAAAGAAAAAAAAAATCTCAGGGACAGTACCCAGGCCCTAAGTTTAAAAAGTTAACATAAAATCCTGGGGAAGCCTTGTCAGTTTGAATATAAGCTTTAATTTTTATAACTGTACAAATCCTCTGAAAGAAAGAGTCAGGCTGAGGTCGGGGGTTTATGCCTGCACTCCTGGCTACCTGGAAGGGAGAGGCAGAAGAGACTTCAGTATGAGGTCAGTCAGGGGAAAAGATTAGCAAGAACAAGCCAGGTAAGCGGGCATGGTGGCTCATGCCTGTAATCCTAGCTACCCAGGAGAGTGAGATCTGAGAATCACAGTTCAAAGCCAGATGGAGAGACTCTTATCTCCAATTAACCACTAGAAAACCAGAAGAGGGGCTGTGGCTCAAGGGGTAGGGTGGTAGCCTTGAGCAGAAGAGCCTAGGGATAGTACCCAGGCCCAGAGGTAGGGCAGTGCCCAGGCCCAGAGTTCAAGCCCCACAACTGATAAAAAAGAAAAAAGAAGAACAAGCTAGGTAATATGCCTGTAATTCCAGGTGAAGATAGGAAGATCAGTCTAGGTGTAGCCTCAGGCAAAAGTAAGACCCTCTCTGAGAAGTAAGTAAAGCCAAGAGGGCTGGGGTGTGGTTTAAGTGGAGAAGGACCTGTGCAACAAGAATAAGGCAAAACTAAAATAAACAACAAAAGCATCTCCTAAACAAAAAACCAAACAAACCCAACCAAACTCAAATCTGATGCTAGGGTACACATTTTATAGACTGGACCACACATCTATGTGGTCCTCCAAAGAAAATGGTACTCTCTGCCTTGTCTTTTTGGAGCTGGAAGTCAAATCTTCGTTTCTTTGTTGCGTTGCTTTCTTTTCATTTTATGAAGAACTGTGTCTGTTAAAGACCCTGATTTTGAATTGGCAGGTTTTGGCAGGACTTGCATTCATTCCTTCAGAGACTTGCCAGGCTGCCCAGGCAGAGCAGCTGGGTCCTTGCAGATAAGATATAGGTCTTTAATTTGCCTGCTCTCTTCCATTCCTTGGCTGCAGTCTCCTTGCATGTTGAAAACCATGATTTTGTGTGCCTGGCAGTCAATAACGTAATCACAGAAAGATGACTGGGTCTCCATGCTTGAGTCCTCAAGGTCTCTGTGCCTTCAGGATAGAGGTTCAGTTTTGAGTGACATTGGATGCAAACCTGGTTTTGGGCTGGACCAGAGTCATCCCACTTTTCTTTCATCATGTATCCAGCAAGCCAGCTCCACATCTGTGCATTCTTGATCCTGCCTCTAACATTTTCTTCCTTATTCCCCCGATGGCCTCAGTGAAAGTTCCCGGCAGAGATTGATTGCAGGCCATGACCCAAATTTGTAGCTGGCCACAAAACACTGTAAAACAAAGTTCACCGAATACCTTCCAGCTGATGGTGAGTGACTTTTGAAAATGATCTGATGATGTTTCCCTTCTTTCTTTTCAAAAATTGTTCTTATTTAAAAGCAAGTCTAAAAAGGACTTTTTGCTGACCTCTAATTTCTATACTATCATCTGCAAGGCATGACATTTGGACTGAAGGGACCCAAGCCAAGTGGTTGAAGCTATGGGAGCTTCGTTGGGGAAGGAGACCAAAGTTGGAGGTCCTAGCAAAGGACACCCGAGACCTGGGTTCAAAAATTCTTGGAAAATGTTTTAGTCATCTCTGTGAGGATTTTCCTCACTTGCCAACTACAGATGAGTGTTTCTCAAGCTAGGTCCTTGTAGAACCGTGGAACTCTTTCTCAAAAATAATAAGGCTTTTCCAGGTTTGCAGAATAAATGAAAATTATTTGAGAGATGCTTCCCCATTCCGTGTGTGTGTGTGTGTGTGTGTGTGTGTGTGTGTGTGTGTGTGTTGCTATAAATGGAACCCAGCCTTGCACTTAATCAGCAAATGCTCTACAACTTGAGCCGTACCCCAGTCCCTTTTGCTTCTTAGTTTAAGTTTTAGATAAGGTTGCCTGAGGCTGAGCTCTGACTTCAGATTCTCCTACCTATACCTCCTAAATAACTGAGATTATAGATACACACTACCACTACTGGCTTTCTCATTTCTACTTCAGGCTTTTCCCATGCATTTCTCTCATACCTTGGATACCTACTACTGGTTAACACAAAACAAGTGCATCAGAAATACTATAGAAAATTTCAGAAGTGTGGCTTGAAAAGTTACTTCCTTTCCTCTGGTATCCTGAATACATGTAATTGATTCATATTGGGGGGGGGGGATGTGGGGAATTTGTTCTTGGTTCACACTAGAGAACAGAAAAAATCTCAGAAGTCTTTGCTGTAGGATTCAGGCCAGTGTGGGGCATGTGGATTGTTCTTTCCGGTAGCCTGCTGCAATAAGAAAGGGAGAAGCAGGCCTGGGCCTTGTCTTATTAAGGAGTGGTGAGAGCCCTGGGGGAAGACTGGCAAGCAATGCTGGTGGAGGAGCTGGGTTCTCTTAGATAGTCTTTTCCCCAAATTTCTTCTGTGTATCTCTAGTGTGGGACTCCACAGAAGCTAACAGCAGGAAGCACCAATCTCCATCCAAACTTCAGAGGCATTGAGGCTAGTGGTTCTAGCCACCTGAGGAATAGGTCCTTGTGGTCCCTTGGTCCCTTTGGTCCCCCTCAGTAGGGGTTGGTACAGACTCTGGCTGTATTCATCTAGATGGGCCTTTGGGAACCCTGGTGTTAAATACTGCCAGGATCTGTGAAACCATGACGGGACTTTGAGTATCAGAAGTCCTACTGTGGCTGTCACAGGAACCCCAGACAGAAATCCATCGAGGCAGAAGCACAGAGGGAGCTATGGAACCACATCCAAAGGAGAGCCTTGGTGAGACTTAGATTTCAGAATGATGTGCTGGTCTTGGAAGTACAGGTTGAGTGGAAAGCAAAGGAAGATGGAGGGAGGGAGGCAATCTGAAGGAAGCTGTTTGCCATAGTTCACTCCATGATTTCTGCTGAAGTTCTGAGCAGGGGTCATGTCAAAACTTGAGCAGATACCTTGTCCTGCTGAAAGGATGGCTCAGCTGAGCACTGAGGGATGTTTGTACACCAAGTGAATCCCAGCATGCACGCTCTGAGTTTGTGCCACGCATTTACAGATATGAACCAGAATCTACATACACTATATAAAAGCAGGAAGCATGGACAGGTAAAACTGTCCCAGATGAGGAAAGTACATTTCCACTGGTGATATATCATGAATCATGATTTCTGTCCCTGTCTAAAGCTATGCATGTCCCAATCTGTCCTGCTCTGTGACCGGATTTCCTTACTTGGAAAAGGAGATTTTGAAAATACAATTAAGGCTCTTGGTAGGAGTAAATTCTCCTGGATTATCTGGTGGGCCAAAAGCAATCCGAGGGTCATTGTAAGATGAAGGCAGGAAGTCTGAGTCTAAGGAGGTGACATTTGAGGAAGGCAGAGAGCAAGCGATGACACATCTGAGTTGGACTGATGAGGACTAGTGAGCTAAGGCATACAGGCAACGTCATTGCCAGCTTTATGGAGTGGAGTTAAGACCCAAGTCAACCCCAACGGAGGACAAAAAATAGGAAGATCTCATTCAGGCTCATAAATTAACCAGAATGAGTTCAAGAGAAACCAGCAGGTTCAATTTCAATAGACATTTCCCAGCTAGGTATACCAACACTTGATTGTTTAGACATAAAAATACATGACACCCTATCTGTTTACCCATGGTCCATCTATATTGCCTGAGCAGGTCATTCATCAGCTTGTCAATGTAAATGGATTTCTGTGGATAGCAACTCTCTAATGTGCAGAGGACTCTTGAGAGGGACCAAGAAGAATCAGAGATAAGAAAAAGGCAGATAGTCCAGGGTCTTGTTGAGGGACCTGTTTTTGGCTGTTGCTGTCTTAACCAAATGACTTTCTGTCTAAACTATTTTCATTTTAACGTAGAATCATTATAATTACCACAATAATAATGAAAGCATCCTAAGGGGCTTATCATCAAAATTTCTTTAGAAGAGAAATTCTAGTTGTCATTACTTCCTTGGCCCATGACTGAATTGCATTTTGCACATGTGGTACATGTGGTACATGTGTGCTGCGTGTGTGTGTGTGTGTGTGTGTGTGCATGTGTGTGTGTGAAAGAGAGCGGGGGGAGGTGTTCCATGCATTCTAAGTTGCTTTTCCATATTAAAGCATCGATTACCTCATAGAAACCAAACCAATTCTTAGGTTTAGATGACTTTTATGAGATTATAAATTATGATTTCAGTTTTCCAATGTTTGACCAATTTGGAGGCACTCTGTTGTGCGTGCGTGCGTGCGTGCGTGCGTGTGTGTGTGTGTGTGTGTGTGTGTGTGTGTGTGTATGTATGCCAGTCTTGGGCTTAAACTCAGAGCTTGGACACTGTCCCTGAACTTCTTTTGCTCAAGAATAACACTCTACCACTTGAGCCACAGCTCCACCTCCAGCTTTTTGATGAGTAATTGGAGATAAGACTCTTTCGAACACTCCTGCCCAAGCTGGCTTCATTGCAATCCTGAGATCCCAGCCCTCTGAGTAGCTAGGATTACAGGTATGAGCCACTGGCACCAGGCAGAAGATAGTATTGTGAGGGCTCTCCCTCTCTCCTTCTTCCCCTTCCTCTCACCCCCAAACTTCAATTTAGTTCTCTCCCTCCTCTTTTCTTCTTCCCTGATCTCTCACCTCAAATTCAGTAGATCCCAGTTTTAAAAAATGTTGCCTAAATAAGCATGCTTTGGGTAGAGTCTATCCTTTTACCACATGGAAAGAAGACAGAAAGGGGAAACTTCTTCAATGTCCCTGAATGACGGTGTATTCTTTGCTTACTGCACCATTCATAGGTATGAATTAAAGACATGGTGAGTCTATGAATGGCTATCGCTTGCTTAATGAGAACACCAGACAGCCCCATGTAGGAAATGTAAAGAAAGCAAACCCCTTGTAAAACTTTTATATATTATCCCTTTCACCAAAATATGAAAAACAGATTAGAAGGGGAAAGCAAAAGTCATTCTATAAATAAATTTGAAGAAACACTGAACCAAAAGGAGACACTTGTTTAAATATAATGTCCAAGAGAGAAAAATTGTCAAATAAACAAGAATCTACCCTTTTGACTACACAGCTCAAGCGTTTTGTGTGGCTGAGCTCTAAGGCAGAATTGTCTTCCTATCTGTCCTCTGATAATGTCTTTCTGAGCTCCATCTTGGCTGGCAATCACATTTGTTAGGCATAATAAATAAGAGGAGCTGCAGATCAAGAGCTTTCCTACAAAGGCATGTAGATATTATAAAGACATTTTTATCAAGTGTCTATTGAAATCCATACATTTATGTTTGGCCTAGATTTTTTAGTTACTTGTTGCTTTTCTTAGTCTGTTTTGTTATTGTTTTATCCTTCTTTCTCCTTTCAATGCAGCCTGGATTATTGCTGTTCTCAAATCATAAACATTTGCCATTTGTAGAGTTGTCATAGTACTATTGAGAGAGAAGTGCCCTGGAGGCTAGCAACCTCTGTCAGAGCGCTGACAATCGGAGTCTACAGAGGCTGTGCCTCCTACACCCAGCAACCAGAAATACACAGCAAGTGCACACAGGGAGAAAATACACACGATCCAAACTCCATGTTCTAACAAAAATTACAATTTTCCCTTTTGGGAAGAAAAAAAATTAAAAACCCAACAAATCAGTACAACTGCAGAGACATACTGTTGCCTTGGGTTTGGTGGTGTGTTTCTAAGAATCACAGATAGATTTGAACCTGTAGCATTGGATAGGAAGCTGAAAGGCAGAGTGGATTAGAAAGCTTTGGTCTGGACTCCTGGTATTGAGGATTCCATCCTTCACCATTGTATTCTCTTGCCTGGAGTTTGGCCTACTGGTAAAGTGCTTGCTTAGTATGCATGAAGACCTGGGTTTGATTCTACATACATAGAAAAAAAGCTCGAAGTGATGCAGTGACTCAAGTGGTAGAGCTCTAGCCTTGAGAAAGTCCAAGGACAGTGCTCAGGCCCTGAGTTCAAGTCCCAGAACTGGCAAAAAAAAAAACAAAACAAAAACAGAAAAAACAATTATATTCTCTTGGATAAACCACTCAGAAACTCTGAAGAGATGTGGAGAACAAGTCTGATCCTCTCGGCCAGTCCCTGCCTGGAGCTCAGTCTAGGATCAGGGGAGATTTTTTTTTCCAAGAGCGCCGTAATCCTTACTGCCCAGCTGTTTGAGGACAGGGTAAAAGGGGCCAGTGTGTCTGCCCAGGGGCATTTGAGAGAACATCACTCCTAGGTTATGTACAGGACCAGCAGGTTCCAATGTCAGAAAGCCAAGAGCTCAAGTTAGATGACAATGAAACCAACTCTGAAGCCAGTTAAAAAAAACAAAAACAAACAAACCAAGCAAGCAAGTTCCCATCCATTGCCAGTCTCGGTCTCTGCGATTCGATCACAGGGAAATGCACAGCACAGCCTCCAACCTCCACCCTGCTGGGGTCTCCCCATCCCCACTCTGCTGCTTGGCTCAAGTGAACCCTATAGGAGAGCAGCTTGGCAATGCCAGCCAATGTCAACCAAGTCCTTCCACTGTATCCCATGTACCACTTAGTCTCAAAGCCCGATGAGACAGGTTTCGTCATCTCCTCCTTCCTAAGGAGGAAAGTGGGTAGGAGGATGCTCTTTTCCTTCCCAAGGCCACAGATGACATGAAGGATAGGGCTGGGATTTGAATGGAGACCAAGGATCAACCATTTTCTCAGGAAAGACCCCAAAGTAAGCACATGAGGCCGAGCTGAAGGGATGACAGTGTGTACACATGTGGCTGGGGATGCCTTAAATATGCATTTGAATCTAATTTGTATTCAGGGTTTTGGGTACTGGCTGAAATGACAAGCAAAGGCACCTAGCTTAGTGGGGAAGGACAGATGTGTGCCCATGGGTGATTAACTGTGGCCCTGGGTAAAGTGCAGAGACTAGAGCGATGGTCTGGTCCACATCTGGGGTGCACATCCGGGGTGCAGAAGTAAAGTATACCCTGGGGGTCCTAGGCATGCTGGGAACTTGCAAGTTGAAGGAGAAGAGGCTTCCAGACTGAGGGAAGAGCCTGTGTAAAGACACTGGGGCATGGAAAGTGAGGTGGCTGTTTGGTAGGGCATCTGGGCATGAGTGGCAGAAATGCAGTTGGGAGTCAGGTAGAGCTACTGGCTGAGGCCCTAGATTTTATAAGCCAAAGCCCTGAATTTGAGCCCTTAAGACCTAGGATGTGTTCCAGAGTCCCTCAAAGAAGGAATACACAAAGCCAGATGATAGAGAAGAGATAGCATCCTAGACATTCCCTTGAATAGAAGGGTTTAGATGAAAACCATTTATCTTCCTGAGTACACACCAGGATAGATCAGTAGATAATGAAAATGTATTTCGATTTCAGAAGATTCTTAGGATGTCAACAAAATTCAAAACAGATAGCTCTGGGTGTCCCATGCCTCCCAATGCTGGACACTAAGGTGGCTAAGTCTGAGGGGCAAGGGTGGAGAGTGAGGAGACTTTGGGGGTTACTCACAGTGCAGTGACATAGCTGGTTGGTTTTGCAGAATGACAATGCTGTGATAGAGAAGAAGAGAGATGGGGGGGTTGTTATTAGAGGTCTGGAGACCAGATCGGAGGCCACTGAAGGAACTAGGAAAGGGGCAGATGGGACAGACAGAAGGTCATCATTGAATGGACAATCTCATTTCATCCAGAAGTAATGTGAAGGGGAAGGAGCATTTGTTTAGGAGTGAAAATACTGAGATTGGAACCCCTGATTGAAACTGACTGGCTGTGTGACCTTGGGCAGATCACTCAAATTGTCTGAGTTTTATTTTTCCCTTCTTCTAAAGAAGGTGAATGACACCTGTCTTGTGCAGCTCTAGAAGTCATTTTTTTTCTGGGATTACCTGAGGTAGTTTCCTGAAAAGCACTGAGTAAACAACTTGACCATCACTGGTTGGGTTTACGGGAAATGAAGGGTCAGATCTCTTTCTGCTTGGTGGCCTTGGGAAGAAGAGGCAATTGCCGTTCTCCACCCCCTTCTCCTTTCACCTGCTGGAGCTGTGGATTGATTGCAACCAGGACAAACAGAAAGAAAGAAAGAAAAAAAGAAAGAAAGAAAGAAAGAAAGAAAGAAAGAAAGAAAGAAAGGTAGTCATACATGATCAGCAAAATGGTCAAAATGATGTCATCCATCAAGACAGACATCACAATTTGCCAACTATTTTCTCATAAATCAAACCGTGGTCCCTCAAGGAAGAGGGGCAGGGCAAGAGGAGCCAAGCGTGGCAGTGCTTATCGGTGAACCAGACGTGGGGAAGCGTTCCCTTAAGGATAGAGTAATTATTTTCACTGGATGGGAAATAAAGAGAGGCGCCATGGGAGGGAGGGCTGGAGAGTATCGGCCTCACTTCATTACTACTCTCCAGGCAGAGGACGCAACATATGCTTCTCATTGGGAAGCCAATAATTTTGAATCCTGGGACAGGTGAAAACTTAAATGACATTTGCAAACCTTGATTTATTTCTCTGCTTAACTCCGGAACATGCTGGAAACTCAACTCTCTAAGTTTTCATAGATTAGTGGTCAATGTCAAGTATTTTCAATGACATGTTCAAGCGTTTCCTGTCCCTATCAGTTAATTAAATATTTTTCAGTACTAATCTCTTCTTATTGGAATGGGTTTCCCTCCTTTTGGTGATGGGTTTGGAAAACAACGAGATGGAGTATGTGCTTTATTGCAAACAAAATAACAAAAATAATAATTAAAACAAAAGAATGCTTTTCTCCCCCATGTGCTATTTTACTTGCTGGAAATCTCATTAAAAGTTATTTACGAGCTGTTAGGGGTCCCATAAGGATTACACCTAATTCAGTCTGTAAAGCTTTTGAGTTTCTTTTGCTTGGAGGGCCTCCTTCCCCATTATTCTACTTTCGTTTGCACCCAAATAAATACTGGAGATTAACTTCTTGGCAGAAGGGAGTTTCTTGCTCGCTAATCTCATATCACCAAGCAAAAAGTGGACTCTCCTTTCCTTTCTGCTGAGCCTACTCTGATAGGACCAGGGTGAGAAGCCAAATTTGTGGCCATTCCTAAGTTAGTATCTGTGTTATTCTAAGTGTTACAGTGGAGCTAAAGGTGCCATTCTCATCTCTGGGGTTGTAAACTCCACAACTGTGCCGTTAGGCCTAATTGACTATCCTATTCCTTTCTCCTTCAATTCCCTCTGGAAGAAGAAAGCAGAATTGTGTCAGAATGAGTAATTTCCTGAGTCCCTTTAGTTGACCTCTGTGCCATTTTCCAGAACTTGTCAGGCAGCAAGACTGAACTGCCATATCCAGCAGTGGTCCTTTGTTCTTCCGTGTTTTCATGTTCTTCCTTCAGTACTGACAATTGAATTCAGGACCTTGGACTTGCTAGGTAAGCGCTCTACCACTGGATCCACGTCTCCAGCTCTTTTGCTTTTCATTTTCCACACAAGGTCTCTTGCTAATTTTTGCCTGTGTTGGCCTTGAAACTTAATCCTCCTGCCTCCATGACAGAAAAACTGGGAGCAAAGCTATGCATTGTCATTCCTCATTTGTTGTGGAGATAGTGTCTCCTTAACTTTGGCCTAGGCTAACCTTGAACTGTGATTCTCCCTTTTCTGTCCCAAAGTAGATGGAGGTGACTGGTATAAGTTACCAATTTTGATCTCAGCCAAGTTTCCAAATAAAACATCCCAAATCGAATTTAGTTTCCAAAAGATCTGAAGTGTAGTCACTCAAGTGGCTGGGAATTCAACATTGTATTTTGGCATATATAAGGTTGTCATAAAGATAAGGACATCGGTTGGGTGCTATTGGCTCATATTTGTAATCCAAGCTACTCAGGAGGTGGAGATGAGAGGATCATAGTTCAAAGTCAACCTAGGCAGGAATGTTCATGAGATGCTTACCTCCAATTGAGCACCTAAAAGCTGAAAGTGGAAAAGTGGCTCAAGTGGTAGAGCCCTAGCCTTGAGTATAAAAGTTCAGGGACACTGCCTTGGCCCAAGTTCAAGCCCCAAGACTGGCACAAAAATAAAAGAACATTACTAGACTGAGGCCATGGCTCAAGTGGTAGAACACTTGTCTCAAAAGCCAGAAGCTCTGGGTTCAGTCTTTAATACTGTCAATAAAACAAAATGAAAACAAAGACACAACTAAGGACATTGCTGCCATAACTATGAGATGTACAGGTGTTCATAAAAGTCAGTGTATTATTATTTCAGCCCTGCTATTCTTCCCCCTAAAGTCCTAGGCTCAAAGCTTGTCCCCTTCAGCAGGTGTGTCATTGTTGAAGCACAATATTACTGGCTCTGCACCACATCAGCTCATAGATGGAGGTTCATTCTGGGACATCATTCTCCTCTCACAGGAATGATGTCATTGTGGCCTATCACATCTTTTCCCTTGAATCTCAGAGTATTTCCAAATACTGGAGACTGAAATCTCATCTTCTACCTCTTTCTGGTCAAGAGTCAATCTTGCCAAAAGCAGGTGAACAATAAGGCAGTCGCTGCATGTTTTAGGAAAGAGTTCATTTTTCCTTCATCACAACCACCTGAAGAATGTTAACATTCTCCATTCTTTATGAAATTCTATAGAAGAAGCCAGTTTTTTTTTTGTCAGATATGGGCCTTGAACTATGGGCCTGGGTGCTGTCCCTGAGCTCTTCAGCTCAAGGCTACTGCTCTACCACTTGAACCACAGCGCCACTTCCCCAGTTTGATTTTTGAAGCATCATTTAAGCATCTTGAATAACATTGT
Source organism: Megascapheus bottae (assembly GCF_031878675.1). NCBI lineage: Eukaryota > Metazoa > Chordata > Mammalia > Rodentia > Geomyidae > Megascapheus > Megascapheus bottae. Next base: position 13,530,317 of record NC_143523.1, on the reverse strand, counting down.
AAGTTCTCAAACAAGTAATCCCTCTTGGTATACAAGGAAAAGCATTCAGCTTCATGGTAGATGTAATCTGATACTAAGGATCTCTGTACCTTTTTTAAAAAAAAAAGTTGAATCTGTCTCCCTCCCCTCAGAATTATTATTTGTGTTCTTTTCTTTAATTGTCAAGCCAGGTGCCTGTGTAATCCTAGCTACTCAGGAGGCTGAAGCCTGAGGATCGCAGTTTGAAGCCAGTCCAGGTAGGAAAGTTCATGAGACTCCTATTTTCAATAAACTACCCAGAAAAAGCCAGATGTGGAACTGTGACTCAAGTGGTAGGGTCCTAGCCTTGAGCACAAAGACAGCACAGGGACAGCACCCTGGCTCTGACTTCAAGCCCCAGGACAGACAAAAAATAAAAAAATATTAGAAAAAATGTCTTAAGGATTTGCAAGTGAGCAATATGGATTGAGTGCCACAACTGTAGAATGGTGTCTCTCTCTTTTCCCTGAATTCAAGCTCCGATTTACCCTCTGAATCTTCTTAACCACCACTCCCAGAAGGGGGAAATGCCTTTTTTACCCCTCCACAGAATAGAAAGATGTTGGAGTGTTCATTTCCAGGACTGTGAACATGGTCTTGCTGGAAACACTGTCTTTGGAGTATAGTTAAATTAAAAAGAAGCCACTCGGGTATGCCCTTATAAAAAGAACAGATGATGGATTTGGACCCAGAGACAGACAGACAGACAGACAGACAGACAGACAGACACACACACACACACACACACACACACACACACACATACACACACACACGAGTGAGGAGCTCTCTCCTGAAAGAGCAGGTAGTCTCTAATAGTTATTTGGGTACAAATGAAAAGCAGAATAATGAGGAAGGGGATTCTTCTCCATGTCAAGAGGACCATGGGAAGATGAAGGCAGAGCCTGAATGATGGTTTCTTTGCCCAAGACAGTGGGCAAATAGGAGGCTGGCATGGCTCAGAGCATCCTCGTGGCCTCAGAGTAACCAGCCATGCTAGCAGTTGTCACCTTTAACGTTTGGACTACATAACTATGAGACAATAGACTTCTAGTGTTTATGTCCCCTGGTTTGTGACTGTGGCCCAGGAAATGGATACATATTTGATACCCAATCAGTTGATTCCTTCTGATCTCAGCCCTCAGCCTTGACCATATTCTATATTCTGTCCATCTTAAAATGACCTGTTGTACAACTAGCTCTCATCTAGTGAAACAAAGACCTGGTGTGGTGGTTCTGATCTGAGCTCTGGAGGAGAGGTATTGTTTGCACACAAGTGAGAGGATGCAAAGAAATTCCAAGGTAAGACAGTGTTAGTAGTAACTCAGGGAGTGTGTTCAAAGGCAAAAGGGATAGCTTCTGCCCCGGACTCAGTAAAAATCTTCTGTGAGTGCTTTACTCAAGACAGTGTGGGGTGTGTGTGGGGGTGTGTGTGTATGTGTGGGTGTGTGTTGTATGTGTCTTGGGTTGGGCCAAATTGAAAATAATAAAAATAGTATATACATTTATTTGTTTGTTTGAAATAGGAAAGGGAAGGAGGGGAAACAAGATGATTGGGAGTGGGTGGGGGAAGGAAATGGGGACAAAAACAAGAAGAGGGGTTTCAACGTGTGAGAAGTAATGCACCTACTACCTGGCGAAGGTAACTGTAACCCCTGTATACATTACCCTGACAATAAAAAATAAAATAAAAAAGAAATACATGCAACACACACATACACAGATACACACACACACACATACACACACACACACACACACACACACAAAGGAAGTATATCTTAAGATGAAAGATAATAGTAATGCATGTGTATACTCTAAATGAAGCACTGTGCCAAATGTTTTGTTTTGTGGGTTTTTTTTTTTTGGCCAGGCTTAGGGCTTGAGGGCCTGAGCACTGTCCTTGATCGACCACTTGAGCCACAGCACACATTCCAGCTGTTTATGTGGTACCAAGGAATCGAACTCAGGGCTTCATACATGCTAGGCAAATAGTCTACCACCAAGAGATGCTCCCAGCTGCCAAATCCTTTTAATCACCATTACCCAAAAGACAGCATGGACCACAGAGACCATTATTATCCCCATTTCACCGATAAGAAAAATAAAGCCTAGCTGGCATGGTGGCTCATGCATGTAATCCTAGCTACTCAGGAGGCAGATCTGAGGATCACAGTTCAAAGCCAGCCAGGGCAATACAAAGACAAAAGATTCTTTTTTTCATATATTTTTATTGTAATTAATAGAAGGGTTGCATTATATTCGCCAGATAGAAGGTGCATTAATTCACATACATTGATACCCTTTCTCATGTCTTGCTCCCCATTTCCCTCCCCCCCACGCCCACCCCTCATCTTGTTTTTTCCCCCTTCCCTATCCAATTTCAAATAACCAAATACAAATATATCTAATATATCTGATAACAAAGTAAGATACTGTAACAATATAAGATAACCAAGGGACAACAAAAGAGATGAGAGATAACATAGTACATTAAGGACAACAATCACTCATATGGCTTTTGTTTCTATATCCTAGAGGTCCTTTCATTTAGCGTCATACTGTATGGTCTTATGCATCTAGGTTTTGCTCTATTGCAAATCTCTGCTAGGAGAGACCAAGGTTTCTATTATGACAAATGAGGGAAACCATTGAGCCTATGTTCCTTTGAGTCTGGCTTACTTCACTTAATATGATTTTTTCTAAGTCTTTCCATTTCCTAACAAATGGGGGCAATGTCATTCTTTCTGACAGCAGCATAGAATTCCATTGTGTACAAATACCACATCTTGTTGATCCACTCATCTACTGAGGGACATCTGTGTTGGTTCCATATCTTTGCTATGGTAAATATTGCTGCAATGAACATCGTTGTGCTAGTGGATTTAGTATGTCCTTGTTTCTGGACAATTGGGTAAATGCCTAGTAGTAGAATTGCTGGGTCACAGGGGAGCCCTATGTTTAGAAAGACAAAAGATTCTTATCTCTAATTAATCACTAGAAAATGGGAAGCCAGGCTGTGGCCAGCACCCAAGCCCAGGTGGTAGCCTTGAGCTGAAGAACACAGGGACAGAGCCTAGGCCAGAGTTCAAGCCCCATGACCCACCTCCCACCCCACACCAAAAAAAAGAAAAAAGAAAGAAAGAAAGAAAGAAGGAAAAGAAAAAGAAAGACTAGGGCCAGAACATGGCCTACTGGTAGAATGCTTGACTAGCATACATGAAGCCCTGGGCTTGATTCTTTAGTACCATATACACAGAAAAAGCCAGAAGTGGTGCTGTGCCTCACATGGTAGAGCAATGTCCTTGAGAAAGCCCAAGGACAGTGCTCAGGCCCTGAGTTCAAGCTCCTGGACTGGACAAAAATTTTGAAAAAGGAAAGAAAAAGAAAAAGAAAGCCTAAAGATAAGTCAGACCTCACAGAGGGCTTTGCACGTGTCACCACCATATTTCACTCCTCACTAGCTGGTACCTCTGGTCCAGTCTTAGGGAGGGATGTGGAAATGGCCAGAGGAAGACAGACTTGAAGCACATGAGCTTCTTTGTTTTCATGGTGCAGAGATACTCCTGGGTCTAAGGTACCACAGGGCTGCTCTCTGTGTGGGGACACAAGCTATGCCCTTCCTGTTTCTACCTGCAGTCACTGCCATGGGTTCCAGATAGGATGGGGAAATCCAGCAGGAGTGAAGCAGGCCGAAATACAGCATTGCTCTTCTGCGTGAGGGAAGGAAACATGCAAAGTGTCAGCATATGAGCAACATTTGCGATGTAATCTGTGCATTCCGAGCCAAGTTGCTGTACACGCTCTGGAGAGAATTACCAATGAATGACGAAACGGTTTTGAAACATAGCTTATACCTAATTAATCATGGAACTTGAAGAACAAAGCAAGCATTTCTTTAAAGTTTTCACCATTTTCCCTAATAAGTGGAGAGGGTGGAGGGAGGGGAAGCAAAATCTCCATGGCCCGTAATGGAAACACGATGCACTTTCCATTTAGGGGAAAGAGGCTCCCATCTTCCTTGCCCTCCTGCAACCTCTGAATCCTTACATCTTTAGAACTTTATGTTAAACATTTTCATGTGAAAGGAACTAAAAGTTTCCTGATTGTGAAATACTCCATAGCCTTTTGAGTGTCTTGATCCTTCAGTCCAAACAATACTGGTTTGGAGATAAAATCATCAGACATTTCTTAAGTCTTCCTAAAGTTGTGTTGTGGGGTTCTCATGTCATGTTTCTATGCCTCTGCCATCCAGGGACATCTGTGGGTACAATGTCTTGGAAGGCAGAACTCCAAGGCCTAGACTTGGTGTTGGGCTCGTGTTATTCTATGTGTTCTCATTTGTAAAATGGGGATAACAATAATAACAGACAAGTCATGAGTTTATTTATAATGTTCAGTGAAATAGTGCCACAGAAGCACTTAGCCTAGTGCCTGGAGCATAACTGTCAACAATGAAATCTGTGACTAAATCTTTCCAGTATGTTTTCCATTCTTTCCCTTGGCATGGACCTGACAGAGTTACCATTTTGCTTCACCAGCAAAGACATGGCCTTAAGCTCTTTCCCACCAGTGATAGATATGGAGCTCAGTAGCCAGTGTTTGTTGTCACTGCAGAAATCCATCGCTGTATTACTTCTCCCAGTGTTTTCCAGCCATTCCATGAGCTGGGCACTAGGAACTAGAAATAAGAGTATCTTGACTACCAAGAGTATCACTTGTATACTGCAAAGATGTGGACATGAGGACCAGACTACTTAGATGCAGGTCTTCTCCCTTTTGCTGGAAAGGAAGCAAAAGGTAGACTATATCAAAGAGGTTATGAGTAAAAATCCTTGCACAGGTGAGGAGTGTAATTGCAGATAAAACTTGATTGAGACTTTCACTGTGTGGTAGTGAGTATCGCTCATGTGTCCTGCAGGAAGTTTTCTCTTCCCATCCTTTAGCACTGCATCCACAACCAGAGCGGCTTCTTAGAGCTGCTGCCTTAGCAAATGACCAGTGGTGGTGCAGTTAGGGACCATACTATAACCAGACAATTGCACAAAGCTGACTGTCTTCCTGTGGACTCAGAGCTCCCATCTTTCTTAAAAATCCCTTCAGGAATTCCACTTGAGTTGGCCACCTTGAAAATAAAAAAAAAATGAGGAAATAATTGAGACAGACTTAGCACCTATTATGTGCCTGGTACAACACAGGTAAGGGAAATAATGCTCAGGAAGTTCAGGTAATTTACCAAGGTCAATATGCCAATGGTGGTGACCTAGCCTCCCCTTGCCTGCATTTTCTATTCTTCCAGTGAAGCAGAAACGTAAACCTAGAGAATATAACCGTGTGTATTGGCATGGAACTTGCCTTGTGATTGGGTCCCTTGTAAGTTTATACTTGTGACCCAGGCATCACATTTTTCTCTTCCCATCTCCATACTTATCCCATTCGTATCCCTGCCATAACCCAGTGTATCAACTTCTTTAAACTGCATCAAAAGTGAAATGATTTCTGCTCAGGATGCCCATGGGTTTTTGCCTAGGTAGCACAGGAAGCCAGCAGCATGAACATCATGTGTACATCACTACCATCTCCTCTGTGAAACCTACAAGTGTGCCCATCTCTGACCACCTCACTTACAGCGAAACAGACTAGCATGAAACCTTCTTGATATCCCTCTGGTCTATCTCCAGTGCTTCACTTAGGCCTAGAACTTGATCCTCCCATTTCTCTATGGCTTTTTCAGATGCTAATCAGTGGTCACCTATGATAATGAAAGCAGCTTGGTCTGCATTGCTTACTTCTCAGTGGAGATGCAGGAGGCCCGAGTCAGGGATATGGTAAAGGATGCTTTGTATAAAATACAAAGTGAATTAAATATAACTTGAAGATCCCTGTTACTGTACCCGAATGAAAACACAGGCTGGGGTACACCTTTTGTGAATGCATTACCCAAGGAAGTATTAGCAAAGTTGCTCATAAAGCTGCCAACCCAGGTTTCCCACTATATCCAAACACTGTTTGATTCTGCCTGGATGCAGAGTGAGATCTAATTCATTTTATCACAGATGCTGGTGGGTTTTATTTAAAACACATGCAAGAAAGACACTTGGGTTTGGCACCAAAATGTCTTGTGGTAAAGAAGGAAAAACATTCGTATTAAAAAAAAATATGTAGGTGGAAAAAGCCAGATGTGGAGACTTGAAGTCAGGCTGACATCGGCACTGCGTTAGACCATTGAACAATGGCAGAAGGAAAGAGCAAAGGCCGTTCTCCATGGCGGCAGACAGGCGTGAGCAATTGAACAGTTCACACCCTCTCTGTTGTCCCTGTCATGAGATTTGTAGGTCGTTCTCAGCCAGCCACTGAGGCTAAAGGGCACAGGTCGTGACCTACTGATTTACCAAAGTATGATCAACGCACACAAATTATAGGCGTAAGAGAGTCCTGACAACTTCAATATGATGCGCAATGAGCGCAATTATTTGTGACATGTGAAACCAGTGTGAGACCGTAATTCTGTCACTGCGTGACAAGGCATTATTAGGCAGGGCAGGCAGTGGCTTGAACCAGGAGCAGCTGGAGGAGAGGAGGGGAAAGAAGGCTTGGTGGGGGGAAGGCCTGGGAAGGCTTTCTCCGCCTGAGTGGCAGACAGCACTGGCTAGTCCCTTTGTGGAATGTGGAGTCACCAGAGGATAAAGTCACCTTTAGTGTTGTCTGGTCCAGAGAAGAAGAAATGATCTGATGGGAAGGAGAATGGGGGGGAGGGGTGGAGAGCACACCCACTGGCCTGAGGCTATGGATAACCAAGGTGCTTGCTTTTGAAACTGGATGTGGGATATTTGCTGCTGTTGTTCATGTGGCAAACTGGGTGTTGCCTCCAGTGGGCCCAGTGAAGTGAGGTCAGGTGGAGAGGAGAGAACTTGACCTGCCCTGCTGGCCATAAACCTCTGCTCCATCATTCTAAGTAGAGGGAGGTGACAGATTGGGATCCCTTGGGTGTTCTTCTGTCCTTGAACTCATGTCTTGGGCTTGAATTGGCTTAAGGGAAATATAGGTGCATGTGTCCCCATTGGTGATACTCTAGAAGTTGCTGTCTAGGGGTAGGGTAGCAAGATAGCCACAGCTCTAAGGAAGGCTTGCAGTAGAAAGCTGGATCATGGTTCAGAGAACATGTGCCTCACCTCCTCAGCTCAGTGATGTTAGCCATAGTGAGTAGTGGTGGCTGAGGTGGCTTCATCTCATGAGGTAGGAATTCCTGCAACCAGTCACTAAATGCACTCTGAGCACCTCTGGGCATCAACCTCTGCAAACCACTGGGGACCTGAGTAAGAAAGGCCTCCTTCTGCCCAAGGGAGCCCTCAGTCAATGCAGGTAGATGACACAGAGTTAGATGATTCACATATAGCATGAGAGTCCTGGGCGCACAGAGGAGAGTATGGCTGGCTTCATGCCATTCAGATCCTTCCCCATATTGCAGTGATTGTCTACAACAGGTCAGTTAGTCTCTTTCTCTTCTTCATAGTTGGTGGAATTTCTGACCTGGGGGCACAGGAATTGCAGACAATTAGCAGTGTGCACAGGCAATCTAGAATGTAGCAGTTTTTCATAGCACCTGACATTTATTTATTATTTTGAAACAATATTGGTTTTAAACAAATGCATCATTTATGCATTTATTTACTGTGGTTGTTTTTGTTTCTCTTTTGGTGTAAGCCTCAGGTGGTCAGAGATTTTCATCTTGCTCTGCTCAGTGTCCAGACTGCTTTGGGCTTGCGCATAAAGTACTTGCCCAGTGAACACATGTGGGATTCAGGAGTGTCAGATGCATTTCCACTGTTCTTGCTTTTAAATTCATTAGCCTGTTAATTGTCCCAGCAAGCCAGCAAGGTTAGGATGTCAGTTATTTCTAATGCTGCATAGCAAATAATCTCCCAAAATAACAATATTTATTATTCCTGTTCATTCTGTGGCTTGATTATGATTCAGCTGGGTAGGTTCTTCTGCTGGTCATGCTTAGGGTTGTTCACAGGGCTATGTTTAATGAGAACTTTGGTCAGAGCCATTACAAGATGGGCCTCTTATGGTTCATTACACTCAACTGGACTTCCTTGAAATAGAGGAGATGGGATCCAAGAGAGTCAAGCAGAAACCTAGACTTGCAAGTTCCAGTGTGTCACTTCCTTCCCCTCCTTTTAGCATCAGCAAGTCTTGAGGTCAGCCTTGATTCAACTCCTTTTGATACAAGGAATGGCACACTCTAGGCACTACGTCCACAGACAGGTTTATTGTGGATCCACAGATACACTTTGAAGCCACAAGAATGCTTCTAAGGGGCTGGCGGGGTCTAGGCTACAATCATACATTGCTAGTGAGTTTCACTAGACACCCCGATTCTTGATCCCCTAGGGAACTTCCCTTCAGGAAAAGGGATAACCAAAGCTGCTCAGGACCCAAGAAGTAAAATAGGCATAAATCAATTGTTACCATTAGAAAATTAGGTGAAGAGATTTGTGTGTAAACATCTCCCAAGATCCATCAGTACCTTGTCTGTGACTCATAATTAGTCAATTAGGTCCTTGGTCATAAAAGAACACTGATACTTCAAATACCGAAAGGAAAAGGGGGAAATAAAGATCAAGCATGGATGGATTCAGTGGTGTAGAAGATCATTAGGTCACCATTGCTCAGTTCTGCTTCTCTTGGCCTCATTCTGTAGCCAGCTTTCTTCCTGGACCACTTCTGCTTTGCATCTCATTCCATGACTCTAAGAGGGGGTACTTTCCCCACTTTCATCAATACTTGAAAGGGATTATACTTGGTTTAGGTGGAAGTGTGGATAACTTGACCAATCACAAGGTCCCGGGGAGTGGAATCTGATTGGCCACGTTATCTTAGGACCCACCCCCATGGTCCAGGGAATAAGAACTCCATGAGAAAGACATCTATAGATTCAGGGACAGTTATGCAAGAAGAAATGAACATCGTTTCAAATTCTCCTGAAGGCTGCTGTATTATAGCTAAGTTCTGGATTTACAAGGACTTAGAGAAGACATTTTTCAAATGAATGCAGTCTTCCTCCCACCTGTTTTGCTTGTTTATAGGGAAGGGTATTTTTCCACTTGATAATCGCCTTTTCTCCCCCTGCCCCCCTTCCACACTGGTTATACTAGTTTGTAGGTATTTCTTTTCCTGCTAGTGTAAGGAAATGCTCAAAATAGTCACATAACCTTCAACCAAATTTCCCAGCTTCTAATTTCACACCTAAATGTCATAACATTTATTTAGCAGTTCCCATATTAATAAGCATTTGCTTAGCTAGCCAAAATTTGGGGGAAAATATTATATTTCTCTTATTTGTTCCCAAATGTTCCCATTGTATACAAAAATGAGACAGTGTTCCTTCTGGAGGAGAAAAAGTTTCTACTTTGAGTTTAAACCAAATAAAATAATATTTAAAGAAACATTAAATAAATTATTTATCATGTTGGTCACTGGGTTGAGAAATACAGCTTAGTTAAACATATTTTTAAGGTCAGCCACTCTAAGGGCTGGGTTCTAGAAAAACAACCTCTAACAAGTTTTAATAAATCTTTTTTTGTCTTTAATTTTTTTAAAAAACGTTTTATTGTTATTATAACAGTGATGTACAGAGTGGTTACAGTTACATAAATCAGGTAAAGAGTACATTTCTTTTTGGACAATGTCAGCCTTTAATACATCTTTTAAAAAGAAAAAAAAAATCAAGCACTTGTTTCCACTACTGAACCATTTGCTATTGCTAAATAACAGCCACTCAGGAGACCATGTCACCACCAGCAGGCCCCATAGCTATGCAGAGAGACACTCACATATTATGGAAAATCTATGTGGATAGACATTGCCTGCCTTGCTTGGATTTCTGGCAAAGCAGTTCATTCCTGTGGTTGCAATTTAAATCAGATAAATAGGTAGAACTAGCTGTTTGGGGCTATAAAATTGTCCTAGGAAGATAAATTCATTTCTACTGAAGGAGAGAGACTGGAATAGAACTTTAGTGGATGCAAGTAAGACATAACGTGTTTCTATTCTTTCAAAATAAACATGATTACCAGGTTCGTCAAGAACATTTAATTCACATATGGATCTTCCATCTCTTCAAGCTATGGACAAAGGCAACTTTGGGGCCTATTTCTATTGCCAAATAGCATTCTTTATCCAAAGAAACATGGGAAGGAGAGGAAAGGAAGGTTGGGGGAGAAGAAATAGATACAAAAGAGAAGGGAGTCAAGGAAGAAGTATTGAGCAAACAACCCAGGAGAGGCTTGGAAAAGGAAAGCTATAGAAGGTGCCAACCAGGAGTAGAAGGAAGAAATGGAGAAATCCATCTTTGCATGGCCTGGGGCAGAGGTCTAGCTCATTGTGACTTTTCTTTGTCTTCTTAGTATGGCTCCTAAGGAATTTGTCAGAAACTTGGACTCACATGATCAATTCTTATGGACCCAGATGTGGCCTTGACTTTTCTCTGCGCTGTGAAAGGAGAGCTGGGATGGAAAAGGGGTCCCAAGGTTGGGAGTCTGCTTCTTCCCAGCATGGAAAGTTGTAGCAAAAGTTCCTGGCTGCAGGAAAAGTGGATTAGTCTTGTCTTCTAAGTAGGAAGGAATGTTACTGAGGAGTTGAAGAGGTTGAGGTTGCATTATCACAAAGAGCCCCAGGACTTGAAAGTTCAGAGAGAAGAGTCTGACTCATCACAACTGGGGCTTGAAGGGCTGGGAATGTGGCCTAGTAGTAGAGTGCTTACCTAGCAAGCACTTGATTCCTTGGTACCACATACACAGAAAAGGCTAGAAATGGTGCTATGGCTCAAGTGGTAGAGCACTAGCCTTGAGAAAGCCCAAGGTCAGTGCTCAGGCCCTGAGTTCAAGCTCCAGAATTGTTTTTTAAGAAAAAATAAAGCTTGAATTTAGATTAATAACCTGTCTAGAAACCAGCCATGACTTGATTTGGGCAAAAAAAAAAAGCAAAATGAGAAATGAAAGATGAAGAACACATCCCAAACTCTACCCTTGTACCTTGTAGTGGCAAAACTATGGGCAAGGCACTTGGCTTCTCTGTGTCTCAGTGTCTTTGTCCAAAAAATGAAATGCCAATAAGAATTTCTTCCCAGAGCTACCAGGAAGACCAAAGTAAATTGGATGGAAATGGCTGTTTGACAGGCTATAAAAATGACACAAGTTCCTCTCCTTACATCTCCTCTCCCGGGATGTTGCCAATGCCCCATTAGGAAGAGAATTCTGCTTTTCTACCCCTCGAATTGTGGGCAACCTTGAACCCACATGACTTGGGAAATTAACAAATATGAAGCAAACAGGGAAATCTGGCAACTGCTTACTGGAAGAGATTTCTTTTTCTTGCTGGATTTAGAACCCTGACATGGGTATGCGGATGACCTGGGGCCAGTAGAGGAGAACCAGGCTCCTTGACAGCCTGTCAATGGCCAGATGAGTGGAAGTGGGAATCCCAGGTCACTTGTCATTGGCCTACCCACCCACGAACTCATAGCATGGGAATGACCAGCCACGAAGATAACTGAGGATAGTTCACAGCAGAAAGCCACCTATGCCATTCAACACCCAGAATCACCAGTTAAACAGAGTTGCTTTGAGGCACTGTATTTTGGAGGTCTTTTGTTATAAAGCAGAAAGCTAACTGGAACAGGTGCCAGTCGCCATCACTCTTGTAGACTGGACCAAACCGTCATTTCACTCAGTCTTGTTCAAGATGATTTCTCTCTGTGGAGACCAAGGGCATGGCAAGTCAGGAGTTGGCTATTTTTTAAATATACTTTTTCTTTTTGCCAGTCCTGGGCTTGAGCTTAGGGCCTAAGCACTGTCCTTGGACTTTCTCTAGGCTAGAGCTCTACCACTTGAGCCTCAGCACCACTTCTGGCTTTTTTTTCTATGTATGTGGTACCAAGGAATCAAACCCGGGTCTTCGTGCATGCTAGGCAAGCACTTTAACCACTATGCCAAACTCCCGGCCCCAGGAGTTGGCTATTTTTGTGTAGAGGGTTTAAGACAAACTATAAAGGACAAGATTTCAGACATCAAGAAGAATTTTTCTGAGACTACCTTGGACTCATTCATTCCCTAGTTATGTTAAATTTGGCATCCATGTGTTCAAAGCCAGAATAATTTAGAATCCTAGGCACTGAAACTTGGCTAAGGTTCATTTGCGAGACTGGTCAAAACACAAAGTTACTGTGAAATGGTTCTGAAACCCTTAACCTGGGAACCGAAGGAGACTAAAAGGAATAGAATATATCTACATGGGATGACTCTGGACAGGACTCATCTACCTAATTGTAAAGAAAATGAGTTTATGGACCAAAACAAAATGAAGTTCTTTTTTCTCTTGATTTTCTTTTTCTCTGAGCAATTTTACTATAAGCAATTTGCTATGATTTTCATCTGACTCACTCCAGGTACTGCTTCTCTCTTGCTGCATTGCTGGTCACAGGAGCAGGACCTGTTCAGCTCATGTCCTCCCCAATCCCAATGGTGTATCCCTCACTCTGAGTCTCCAGATGCACTGTTCCATTATGCAGATGATAACCATATTAGCAAGGGATGGACAGACCCAGAGCAAAGGAATTCAAAACTATCTATGACACTCCCTCTTATGGACAAAGTAAAACTGACTTTCACTTTCTAGGCCAAGAGAACTTTCCTACCAGGTTTATTTTTGAATCAAATGTATTTAGGGTCTACTGATTTGTCTTTGCCTGCTTCCTGCTGTGTGGTGTCCACCAGAAAGCTGAGCTGGGGCTGGGAGTGAGGCTAACTTTTGAATTTGGGGAGAATTCCAACATGTGTAGAATCTACGGACAGAACCAAGACATGCAAACCTGTGCCAAAGAAGTGCAACTGATATTGTGAAAATGTAGGAGAAAAAGGTTAGATAAAAACAAGGAGGACTGTAATTAACATTCAAATGAAAGTTGGAAGAAACCCCACTAAAAATGTTGGCATCTGGTAGACTTCAAGCTCCAGGATTAAAATCTCCAAGTTAGGATAGCATTTTTTTTTCTTTTTGGTTTTCCAACAAGTGCCTCTAGGCTCAATCATTTTCAGAGAAAGGTAGCTCATATACTGAATGCAATATTAACATAGCAGGCTGCTTGCCTAAACTTATTTTATTTTCATTTGCATTATTGGTTTGAAAACTCCCCTGAGTCTCTGATCCATATCATGCTGGCACATGTCCCCACAGAAACTAAAATGCTGAGCCAGCATTGCGCTCTCACTATTTTTCTTGACTTGGGAGAGGCCCAAAGAAATCTAGACTGTTACACTGAGTGATAAAAACTCTCAACCCTACTCCTGGACAGAACATGCCCCAAAGGGGGACATTTCAGGGTCGGATATTTTTTCAATTGAAATCCGAGAACAATGGTTATGCCAAAGCCTCCTCAGTGTGTGTGTGTGTGTGTGTGTGTGTGTGTGTGAGAGAGAGAGAGAGAGAGAGAGAGAGAGAGAGAGAGGGAGGGAGAGAGAGAGAGAGAGAGAGAGAGAGAGAGAGAGAGAGGGAGGGAGGGAGGGAGGGAGGGAGGGAGGGAGGGAGAGCACTCACGTGCAAAAGAATTTGGGGGAAAATTGAGTTATAACCATACACCAAATTGTACAACTGCCTGTAGGTACCTCTACCAAAGACAATGACATTTGTTGCTTCAGTGGATTTTTAACTACATTTTTGTTCCCAACTAATATACCAGTTCAAGTGAAGCATTTTCTTCAAGTGATCTCGAAGGCCTGTTTTTTTTTTTCAAAAAATAGTATATATTAGATATATGGAAATTCCACTGTGACATTTCTACTCATGTTCACTTTTCCATTCAATTTCATCCCCTCTCTCATTCTTCTCCCCTTCCCACTTCCCAAAACAATTTCAACAGCTTTCATTATTCTTTTTCATACATGCAAACAGTCTACTCTGACCATATTCATCTGCTTTCATCCTCCTTGTTAGCTCAACCCCCTCCCAATAGTATCCACTCCCTCGACAGCTCCTGCTTCTTTTTCCCCACCCTCTAAGCCCTTTATTGATTAACAGCTTTCATTGAGTTCTTTATGCTGTTTGCATAAATAGCAATGCTCTTCAAAATTATGTGCTTTCTTTTTTCCCTTCCCCTCCATACTCTTTCGCCTCCCCCACCTCTTTTCAGCTCCTAAGTAATCCTCTAGATTCATGTTCTATGTTTGTCTGTGTATATAATTATGTATGTGGGTATTATATGCATGTACACGTCCATAATTACGTATGATTTTTAGTCTAGTTGCCACAGTTAAACAAAAAGGTACACTGTCATGCATTTCGAGCTGGCTTTTGCTCAGTCAATATTGCAGGCCTGTTTTATACCAGCAGAAATGAGTGACTTGCCTTAAGCCACAGAACTAGATCTTGAGAGACAAGACTGGAATTCTGAACTCTGTGACCTTCCATCAACTATACATAGAGTCCTACTCCTTTCTTACTCTGAATAGCCTATACTAGAAAACAAAAGCTGGGTGTGATCTCCTAAGAAAAGACACCAGTCAGTCCAAGACACTTAAGTCATACAAGAAAAGTCTCTTGTACCCCAGACAGGCTCTATTCTACTCTAGTCCAGAAGGGACCTCAAGCCACCATGATTTATTGATTTATTTTTCTTTTCTTTTTTGTCAGTCATGGGGCTTGAACTCTGGGCCTTGGCAATCCTCAGATCTCAGCCTCCTGAGTAGCTAGGATTGCAGGCATGAGCCACTGCACCTGCCCAGCACCACCATGATTTCCTCACAAGTTATGGAGGCCCTTGGCTCTCTTGTCAGACCTGAGCTGTAGCCCATCCTCACCCAGGAGACACAGGGTTTCTAGCTCCTTACTATACTTTGATGTGACTGTGGTTTGGGGTGTTTGCTTGCTTGTTCCACTAATTTCCTTTTTCTATTTGTCACCCACAAAAGCTGATGACCCAGTTCTGCTAACCCTATTCCCCAAGCACCTTTTCTAATGATTACCTCTTCCCTGAGCCATGAGCTAGCTCAGTCACCACATCATCCTTAGAGCAGTGCCCCGGGCACCCGTAAGACCTTCTGGCCCCTCCTACAATGGACTTCAGATCCATCCACCACAGTCCACCCAAGATCTCTCGAAGCTTGATTTCATGATGCAGTCAATTGTCTTAGTGCTTGACACAGCCTCTTGGACACCTCCCATCTATCTCCTGAATTTGGCATGGATATCTCACTGTGATTCCAGAACCAAAGACCATTCTTCCTGTCATATACTCCCTGAATATACTCCCTCCCACCGCTGTATCACACCTTCATGATTTTATAGTTGTTGGCCTTTTTACCCATGATGCCCCATTTCAGTCTCATCGTTCCAGACCTATTACTTGTCACAATGGGCCAAATGCATGGCATGCACTAATTTGTCATCATTAAACTAGATCTCAGCAAAACCATTTTGCCTTCCCCTCCAGACCCAGTTCTGCCTCTCTTTGGGCCTCTAGAGTTCTTAGTGTCTACACCTTTATACTGTGTTGTCATTTCTTATTCCCTCATTACATAGCAGTTTTCCTGAATCCATAGGGGTGTGTGTGTGTGTGTGTGTGTGTGTGTGTGTGTGTGTGTGTACATTCCTTCCTGCCTTGCATTAATTCCTCCTTCCTAATAGCATTTTCTTCTAGAACTTCTTTGTCACTGATGAGCTCTTCATGCATATTCTCTTAGTGTCCAGTACAGTCAGGCCAGGCCATGTTCGTATGAGTTGAGTTTGGTTACTGGGCCTTTGCTTCTACATCTTGACTGGACAGCGATGTGAAGAAATGGCACTCCCCAGCCATGCTTAGGGAGAACATCAATGGATTCCTCCCGCAGAAACCTCATGACCACTCCCTGGCTGTCCCTAGCTGGGTTCTGCAGCTTTCTTTTCCACTCCTTAGAACATGTCTTTGTGATTGTGATGGGGAAAAAGGAGACCATGAGCAGCAGTGTTCGTCATACCTGGGCGTGCAAGAAAAGGAAAGCCGGTTTGCTTTTTATACCAGAAAGAGGAATCCATGCAAACCAGGAAGTGGGGAAAGCAGCTGTAAAATTGCTGCCTTCAAGGGACTCTAGAAAAAGTTGACTTTTATGTTGGAAGCAGCCAAGAATCCAAAACTTGTGTTACTCTTTCCATCTTTTCTCTTCGCCGTCATCTGTGATCTATGCTCCTTGCGATTGGTACCCGCTCTGCACTCCCCATCTGTGGCTTTAGCTTTGCCCAGGTAACAGTGCTGTGGGTGCCCTGCACAAAAGCTCTTAGCACCCAGCACCTCTGGACACAACTTTTAAACTATCAACAACCTAAGACTTTGCTGCAAGCTTTCCTATGGTTCAGGCCAAAGTTGCTGGACGTGGGTAATCTTCCACCAAGAACTGACGGCAGTTAAAGGCCAGATGCCTCCCTTCCCAGTCCTTAGTTAGAAAAATGAACTCGGAGACACATGTTCTACCCTAACTCTTGGAACCCCGCAGCAAGGTTGCCCACTATGGAAATGTGCCTGACTGCTTCCTAATTCCGGGCTCCCTCTCCCATTCCCTACACAGTGTTTCTCAGACCACCTCCAAAATAAACTCAATGTTTAACTTTGAGAGGATCTGCTAAAGCAGTCCATCATGGTTCTCACTGTGTTTATGACCACACAGCTGTAGTGCCCAGAGTTCACTGGCAGCTTCATTTGTCTCAAGACAGAAACCAGCTGAGCTGCAGAGGGATGGACCTGTGCGCCACCTTAGGTCAGATACCCTCCCTGGTCCAGCCATCTCTGGCCAAGAGAAGGGAAACATGATTGACTGTTGGTCTATGGGGCGGAGGCCAGAAGACACCTTGAGGCCTACCTGGGACCATTCGGCTTCAAGAGAGTGGTCACATGGCAGCTCAGTGGAAAATTCAACAGCACAATCTGTTTTTCTGACATCAAGTCACTATTTTCAAATAATAATTTGATATGTTAAGTGCTAAAGAAACAAGAGACATATGGATTAAATTTTCATTGAAACCCACATTTTAGATTTGTAAATTAACATGCTATGCGCTCAGTGAAGGATTTCCTACCCTTACTTTTTTTTTTTTTTTTTGCCAAGTCAGATTAAAGGAAAGTAACTCAGGAAGTTTTCACAGATTGGGTAATTATGCTCCCACTCCCTCTATCCCTTTGCTTTGTTTTTTTTTTCCTCTTACTCAGAAAAATGGGTTTTAATTAAGAAAAGCAACATTTATCAAAGATGGCAAGCTAGTCATACGGTGTTGTGTGTGTCATATGATTTTGAGAATGGGCGTGATAATCTACAAATTAGATCCATTACAAATGATGAATACTCATTACACACATATCATATGTTAGATATGCTGCTGGACATTTAATAGGACCTGGAACATAACTCTTTCCCAGGAATGTGCTGCTGTTCCTCTTCACTTATCTACTAGAAACTGAGACTTTGGTTAAAAGATTTACATTCCAGATATAGACAGTAATTAGCGGAGACAGCATTTGAACTCTCTTCTCCATTCTTAGAAACCACTAGATGATCCTCTCTTCTCCATAAATATCATTACCTTAATTCAAAAACTCTAAAAGAAGAAAAATAATGGGTCTAGTTTGAGATCTTATTTTTTTCTTTGCTCTTGCTTCATTTCACTGCAGGCAGGTATCCAGTTCCACACTACAACAGCTGGGTAAATCTGCATCTCTGACAGGAAAAGACTGGTACAGCCTAGAAAGGACCACACAAAGCCGTGGCATCTTAAGAATGTTTCAGCTAGGCGTAGTGGCTCACGCATATAATCCCTGCTACTCAGGAGACTGAGACCTGAGAATCAAGGTTCAAAGCCAGTCTGGGCACAAAAGGACCCAAGACTCTTATCTCCAAGTAAACTCTAGAAAATGGGAAGTGGGGCTTAACTCAAGGGTAGGGGTGGTAACTTTGAGCTGAAGAGCTCAGGGACAGCGCCCAGGCCAAGTTGAAGCCCCATGACCCACAAAAAAAGAAAAAAAACAAACAAACAATGTTTCAGAGAGTGACAGATGTTCAGATGTTTCCCAGTATATCTCTTGTCCCCTTCTTTGGTAGCAATAGAGCCCCTTGATTTAAGCTAAGAGTCTATAGCCTTCCTCAAGTAATAACTACATGTCCTGGCTTCCCTTGCAGCAAGGTAAGGCCATGTACTTACATGGCCAGGCACTTATGTGGCTATGCCATGGACACATGATATATGCTTTTTCCAGAGATGGCTCCTTATAAGGGTGATACCATTTCCTTTCCATCCCCAAAGGGAGGATTCAATGGACACAATGTTTAGAGATGAATCGGCCATCTTGAGTCTCTCGGTGGAAGCCATTGTGAGCCCGAGCACAACAGAAATATCAAGAGAGTCTGAAATCTTACTAGTTGTGGGTCACTGTTTCTGCACTGGCCTACTTATGCAGATGTCCCTGTGACGGGGAAATAAATGTTCATCTTATTTATGGCCTTGTTGTTTTGTGTTTCCTATCCTTCTCAGCCAAAAAATAGTACTTTATCCTAGAGGGCATGTAGAGAAGCAAACGGGGGGGGGGGTTCCTTTCTGGATGTATCTTGTGTTGTATGTCCGTGGACATACAACATATATGATATACACACATACACACTGTCAGTAACTGTAGAACAAGGATGGAGCGGCCTTCCTATGGCTTTCCTGGGCCATGAACTACATCTCTCTCACCTCTGCATAAGGGCCAAGGCTTCTTCCCATTGTGGGCTTTTGGCATTCATTGAGGGATTATTTGGGGCAAGATAACCAAGAATTCTAGGGAATTTCCTGCTAATGGATATATTCTCCCTCCTGCTAATGATGGAAGCATTTCTGGAGAGCAGTGAAACTCTTTGTTCTCAAGGAGGCAAATTATTATTTCTTTCCTGTGAAGACGATTCTTGTATGATGGGTGAACCATCACAAATAATTAGGCCAAATGGCAATGCAAGTCCCACTAGAAATAATGCAGCCGTTATTTTATTTTATCCTCATCATCAGAGCTTCTGTCTGATTTAAGTTGGTGGAAAGATAGCTGTGGGTATTCCCTGCCTGAGAACTCTAATCATGCTCTTTATTGAATATTTACCATTTCTTATTTGATTCTTCTTCTCTTGATCCATTGTTTCACAATTTAAAAGTTCTGGTGCTGTTTTGATCTCATGTGTGATCTCTGTGGGTCCTTAGATGCCTTGTTTTTTAGCCTGCTTTGTATCTTTGGGAAGCATCTGGGAGCTGGATTGAAAGGCCAATGTGTTGTGGTAACTGGGTGTGTCCAGGGGTGTTAATGAAGGAGGAGCTTCCCACAGAGTCACCCAGTGGTCTAGTGAATGCACCAAGTCACTCAGATACCCAGGGCAGAGGAGCAGATGAGGGCCATTAGAAATCATGAAATAGCTGGGGACAGGGGAGTTCTAGGCAACAAGTGGCCCCAAATAGAAGTTTTTATTTGTTGATAGGCTGGATGAAGTGCATGAGATTTTTTGTAATAAATATTCTGCTTCCATTAGAAGCTTGATGTTGATTAAATTCTACAGAAGGCAAAAACACCAAAGGCATGCAAAATGTCTTGGTTTATGCTTTAGATCTGAACTCTGAACTGTTGCTTTAAGGAAACACTTGTGATGTCATCAACCAATGAAGGAGTAATAGGTGAATCCCACTACATGTTCAGAACTGCACCAGATGTCATGAGTCATGGGAACACGAGATGCATTTCCTGCCTCTGGAGGCCTTCGAATCCAGTTTCAATAAGGCAATATTACAGCAAGGACATATGGCAGTATGGGGTATGTTTATAAATAATAAGATTGATTTGACAAGCCAGGAAAGCAATTACCTAATGGTAAGGAACCAGCTAAAAGTCATGTATAAGAGCATAAACATGGGCCAGGAGTTTGGCCTTGTGGTAGAGTGCTTGCCTAGCATGCACAAAGATCCAGGTTCGATTTCTTGGTATCACGTACATGAAAAAAAAGCTGGAAGTGGTGCTGAGGCTTAAGTAGTAGAGCTCTAACTTTGAGAAAGTCCAAGGATAGTGCTCAGGCCCTGACCTCAAGCCCAGGACTGGCCAAAAAAAAAAAAAAAGCATAAACACAAGAGGCAAGGCCAAACGCTTCTTATAGGTGTTAGGTTTTCTATCAGTTGTTTAAGTAGACTATATGAATGCATTATAATAAGTGAAAAAGCACCTGAATGTGTGTGTACATGTGTATGTGTGTATAAATTCTTATTCTATTTTCTGCTGCTATAGCAGAAAACCTGGAGACCCTGGAGATTAAGTAACTCATAAACAATAGAGTCTATTTAGCTCATGGCACTGGAAAATGGAAAGTCCAATTTCACAGTGCCAGCATCTGGCAAGAGCCTTCTTATTACATCATAACCTGGTCAAGAGAAATTACATGACTAAAGAGCAAGGGTTCTAGCTTGAGACTCTTTTTCTCTTTTTGTAAATCCCTTATTGCCTAAAAACATGAGAACTTCACCTTCCAATCTTATCTAAACTTAGGTATTTTCCAAAGACCCATCACCAAATATCATTAATATATGAGTTTGGGGACTAAATCCCCAATATATGACTCTTAGGGAGGGTGCATCAAACCACAGTGAGGAGAATGTGGTGGTGCTCTGGACTGGGACCAAGAATGGAATCACAGCTCCTCTGTCCTCTATCTCTGCCTGGGACTTTACCCAAGATTTTCTGAACCTCACATTCTTCATATTGACAATGAAGGTATTACTTCTACTAGAACCAGTATTGCAGGATTCTGTAAGATTATGCAAGGTAATAACACATATAGCATTTGACTTACAATAATGTCATTGGATCTCAGGTCATTTGGGGATAGCAACAGCCTAAGGCTTAAAGTTGCAGTGTATATAAATTTAGCTAATCATCAACTTACTCAACAACTGTGTATTGGGCCAGATCCTGAGGATAAGGTAATCATCAGAAAAGAAAGAGGCTCTTCTTTCACAAGGTTTACAGTACAAAAGGAGCAACATACTTTGATAGCACCAACATTACTGGATCTGTAAGAATAAATGGAGAAACGTATTGTGAAGAAAAGAGCTACACTTTTGTGCAAAGGAATCTGGGCAAAACTGAGGAGCTTTTTCAGGGGAGAAAATGATAAAATATGAAGAGGGTTTTGAATTTGCAAGAGAAAAGAGAGAAGTTGGTAAACCTGAGAAATGGAAAAGAGGTGGGCAGACTCTATCAAGGGAAGGCAGAGAGCAGAAGATGGGGAAAGGAGTCTAAGACGTTTTCAAAGTAGACATCCACAGAGGTAGAGTGAAGCTAGAGATAGAGGTTATAGGAAGGAGATAAATGCCCACACCATGTAGGCCTTGGACCCCTGCTCAGGATGCTGATCTTGAATCTTTCAGCAGGAAGTGACATATTGAAGGTTGTTTTGAGGCACATCTGAAGTCTTCATGCTTCCCCTCCTAGCACATGCTTTGAACCCCTCACCTGGAACCAAATCACTGTGAATTATGTAGATGTTGCCTCTTCCATTTGTGTCTTATTTTCCTACAGAATTTCCCATAAACTTTCCAGGGGCCAGAAACATATGTTTTGTTCTGCATGATGTGCATTTACATTGCAGGATCGTGTGTAAGACAAGCCTACATGTCAGGCATGCATCATTGTTCAAGTGGCCAAAGTAGCCAGCCACCTTGCCTGTGCAAACTTTTTTTAATATATTTTTATTGTAATTAATAGAAGGGTTATATTATATTCACCAGAGAGAAGGTGCATTAATTCACATACATTGATACCCTTTCTCATGTCTTGATCCCCATTTCCCTCCCCCCCACGCCCACCCCTCATCTTGTTTTCCCCCCTTCCCTATCCAATTTCAAATAACCAAATACAAATATATCCAATATATCAGATAACAAAGTGAGATACTGTAACAATATGAGATAACCAAGGGACAGCAAAAGAGATGAGAGATAACATAGTACATTAAGGACAACAATCACTCATTATATGGCTTTTGTTTCTATATCCTAGAGGTCCTTTCATTTAGCGTCATACTGTATGGCCTTATGTATTTAGGTTTTGCTCTATTGCAAATCTCTGCTAGGAGAGACCAAGGTTTCTACTGATTACGACAAATGAGAGAAACCATTGAGCCTATGTTCCTTTGAGTCTGGCTTACTTCACTTAATATGATTTTTTTCAAAGTCTTTCCATTTCCTAACAAATGGGGCGATGTCATTCTTCCTGACAGCAGCATAGAATTCCATTGTGTACAAATATCACATCTTGTTGATCCACTCATCAACTGAGGGGCATCTGGGTTGGTTCCATATCTTTGCTATGGTAAATATTGCTGCAATGAACATCGTTGTGCTAGTGGATTTAGTATGTCCTTGTTTCTGGACAATTGGGTAAATCCTAGTAGTGGAATTGCTGGGTCATAGGGGAGCTCTATGTTTAGCCTTTTGAGGCACTGCCATACTGTTTTCCATAGTGGTTGGAGGAGTTTGCACTCCCACCAGCAGTGTAGTAGTGATCCCTCCTGGCCACATCCTCTCCAGCATCTGTTGTTATTAGTTTTCTTGATCCTGGCCATTCTAACTGGAGTGAGGTGGAATCTTAGAATTGTTTTGATTTGCATTTCTTTTATGACCAGAGATGTTGAGCATTTCTTCATGTGTCTATAGGCCATTTTTGTTTCTTCTTCAGAGAAGACTCTCTTTAAGTCTTTGGCCCATCTTTTAATGGGATGGTTGTTACTTTGGAGATTAGTTTTGGAGTGATTCAATTTTTTGAGTTGTTGATATATTTTAGATATGAGGCCTTTGTCCGTTGTTTGGTTGGTGAAGATCTTCTCCCACTCTGTAGGCTTCCTAATTAAATTACTAGCTATGTCCTTTGCCATACAAAAGCTCTGCAGTTTAATGCAGTCCCACTTATCCAGCCTTTCTCTGATTTGTTGTGATTTTTGTTCCTTATTAAGAAAGTTTCGACCTGTGCCAAGGAGGCCTAGTATATCTCCTATTCCTTCTTGTAAAGTTTTCAGTGTGTCAGCTTTTACCTCCAGGTCTTTGATCCATTTGGAGTTAATTCTAGTGCAAGGTGACAAAGAAGGATCCAATTTTAGTTTTCTGCAGGTGCTTAACCAGTTCTGCCAGCACCACTTGTTGAAGAGGCTATCTTTCTTCCATTCTATTTTTTTTTTGGCTCCTTTGTCAAAGATTAGGAGGCCATAGGTCTGTGGTTTAATATCTGGGTCCTCAGTTCTATTCCATTGGTCTTCAGGCCTGTTCTTGTGCCAGTACCAAGCTGTTTTGATAATTATAGCTCTGTAATAGAGTCTAAAGTTTGGTATTGAAATTCCTCCTGTGCTGTTCTTTCTGCTAAGATGTGTTTTTGCTATCTGGGGTCTTTTATTATTCCATATGAAATTTTGGATTGCCTCTTCTATTTCTTTAAAGAATGACATTGGGATATTGATGGGTGTTGCGTTGAATTTGTAAATAGCCCTTGGCAAAATTGCCATTTTCATGATGTTGATTCTTCCAATCCAGGAGCACGGGAGGTTTTTCCATTTCCTCAGTTCTGACTCCTCTTTAACATAGTATTAGAATTCCTAGCCAGTGCAATAAGGCAAGAAGCAAGCATAAAGGGGATCCAAATAAGGAAAGAGGAAGTAAAACTTTCCCTCTCTGCAGATGACATGATCCTGTATTTAAAGAATCCTATAGACTCCACTCCCAAGCTCCTTGAGCTGATTCAAAACTTTGGAAGGGTAGCAGGCTATAAAATTAACCCTCAAAAATCAACTGCCTTCCTCTACACCAACAGTGAGTGGAACGAGGCAACAATCAGGAAAGCAACTCCTTTTGCAATAGCCTCAAAGAAAATAAAGTACCTAGGAATTATCTAACTAAGAATGTAAAGGACATTTTTGATGAAAGCACACTTTTTTTTTTATTGTCGGTGTAATGTAGAGGCGTTACAGTTACATTCGCTAGGTTGTAGGTACATTACTTCTCACACATTGATATCCCTTCTCATGATTTGGCTCCATTTCCATCCTGCCTGTGCAAACTTTTATAAAATAGGAAGACATCAACTTTCACACTAAATATATAAATTCACTTGCACATATTCTCCATCATATAAAGAGAATAAAAGTTCCAGCATGATATTTTCAGCAGTCTTTCCATTGAAAAGTGTTTAGGTCATAGCATAATCATATGCATGCTCTTCTTGTCTTCATGGTTACAGAAACCATTTTTAAATCACATAATTCAGTTCCATAGTCCACATCATCTCTGCTTCTAGATTATTTGAGACATAGGACTTTGAATCCATGTAAGACACTATCACCAATTTTTTTGTTAGTCACAGTCACTCAGAGCTAGCTCTCAATCACGTTGAGCCACAGCACCACTTCCAGTTTTCTGGTGGGTAACTGGAGATACAAATCTCATGGGGACTTTTTTTTTTTGCCCAACCTGGCTTTGAAGTGCAATCCTCAGAGCTCAGGTTCCTGAGTAGCTGGGATTGTAGGCATGAGCCACTGATACCCAGCTTTAAAAAATGTAATCCAAGTCCCCAGAGCTTTTTTTTTTGCATTTGTCTTCTTGTGGATATTTGTGATCTCTACAAGGTTACCATTTATAATATTCTTTTTGTAAAGAATGAACTTCAAAAGGTGTACTTAAAATACGTCCAAATTCTCAATGATGAAGTCATATCTTCCAAAATAACAGACAAATCTCTGCTAAAAATTTTGCCTCTTTTTCCTCCTGAAGTTATGGGGTGAAAGCTATAGATTGCAAGCCCTGTGTCTTCCCCAACACCTACTGAGGTCACTTCAAGCTAATAATGGCTTTTTCCAATACTACCTTTATGTTCTAAAATGAATTCTTTGAGAAAGTGTCAGAAGTAAAAAACATGTTTAAGGACTTAGACACTATGGATTTATTTTCTTGGGAAAATCTCACACATCCATATAATCAGATGTGTATGTTTAGTGCCTGTCAAATTAGTATATTATTTATCTATTTTTGTCCATGGTTCAAGGGTCAACAGTGGAAACTTGCACTAGGAAAAGTACTGAGTAACTGTTCAATGTGTATACATTTGTATATTATACACCACACACACACACACACACACACACACACACACACACACACACACACATGTATATCATATATCTTCATTTAATGAAAACTGGTGGTTCTTGGGCAGGGTGATTTTGTCCTCAGAGAACCTTTGCTACTAGACGGAATCGTTTTTGTTACAACTTAGCAAAGAAGAGCTATTATTATCTAGGGACATTGCTAAGCTTCTTCCTTCACAGGGAAGCTCCCACACCAAAGAACTGTCCAGCCCCATACCATCATTAGAGGCAAGATTAACTTAAACTGAGTGGAAAGCAATGGAACATGCTAGGGGTATCTTCCTTCTAGCCTGGAAAGTTCTCTCCTTTCTCAAAGGAGAAGTTTCAAAGCCCTGTGAGTGTCTGCCCCTGCTCCTTTCTTGAGGTTGAATTGTCAAGAAATGGCCCTTCTCTCCTGCTATCTACTTTTCTTCCCTCTGTTATTCTAACTTCCAAGTCCCTCTGTGAAGGAATGAATAGATGAATGAATGAAGTCACGAAAGGCCCAATAAGTGGGTGAACAAATGAATTCTGTTGCAAGAATGCAAGTGCATCCAGTATGACTTTTCTTGCTCATAAAGACTTGGCTCTCAGAAGGCTCTTGGTCCTTCACCGCTTCCTCTTCCAAGACTGAGCCATAGGATTCCCATGGTTCCAGAAGAAGAACCAGTATTAAAATGAAGCAGATTAGATGAAGGTCAATAAGAGGACAAGTCGGAGCCTGGGTGAAAGGGTTCTGTCTTTCACTGGTTGAATATCCAGGATTGAGGTGTTTCATGTTTCTTCATTTATGAAACAGGGGTAGTTAATGGTTCCTACCTGATAAGGCTCTGCAGAGAATTATTTATGATGTTGCAAGTAAAATGTATGCAATGGGTCTGATATCTGGCAAGTACTCCATACTGATTTTCAGGCCACGCACCATGGCTCATATCTGTAATCCCAGAAAGATGGTAGTTTGAGATCCCTATCCCAACAAATAAGCCAGGTATTGTGCTAGTGGTGCATGTCCATCAACCTAGATTTGTGGGAGGCGTAAGTAGGAGGATAGCAATCCTAAATCTGCCCCTGGCAAAAATACAAGACCCTGTCCTAAAAATAACTAAAGTTAAAACAATATTTTTGAAGGCCAAGAGTGTGAAATGATAGAGTGCCTGCCTAGTACATGAGAGGCCTGAATTTAAACCTCAGGACTGTATTAAACATTTGGCTATTGGTAGACTGTGAGACCACTGGATTGCTTCTGTTGCAGTGTTCAATACATTCCATGTCTCCAAATCTGGGGTCATTAAGGGTTTTGAATGTCTTTGTTCCCAGTTTCACCTGACTGCAGAGTTAAAGGTGCAATGTGAACAGAAAAAAAAATGAGACTACTCAGAAAGAAAGGGCTCAGGATCACACACTCCAACTCCAAGGCTGGTTGGAAGGAGTAGCCTCTAAATCCTTTGCAGGGGTTGTCTCCGTGTTTTGATTGCCTTTCACTGACAATTGCCAAGTGAACTGATGTATACTTAAAAATAGGCCAGGAAGGAGTCAAACAGTTGTTTAAAATACTTCCTCCTTTTCAGTGTCCAATGAAACCCATACTCAGACCATAAAACAATAAGCGGTACTGAAGGCTTCATCCACTTTCTGTGTCATGAACAAATCCAGTGTGGTGAGGCCCGGTTGCAGGTGAAGTGGGTCCCAGGGCCTGCCTGGCTCGTGTTAGCTTCTGGTGCAATGCCAGTAGTGAGAGGGAGGCAGATCAATGGACTCAGTTTCCAGTTAACCCCTCGTCACTGAACATCAGCCTGAGACAATGTGAACGTACATTAAAGAAACTTGGCTTCTCGTTTCCCAAAGCCATCTTGATGGACACTGATGTTTCTATGATGCTTAATAAAATCTCTACGTTGCAATTTTATGAGCACATGGAGACTGTAAAAAAAAAGTCATTCTTTGCTTTGGGAAAGTTGTGTAGGCTAAACATGCTGGAGGATATTTTTAATAACAATTTTGATCCGGGTATGGTGGCTCACGCCTGTAATCCTAGCTACTCAGGAGGCTGAGATCTGAGGATCTTGGTTCAAAGCCAGCCCAGGCACTAAAGACTATGAGAGTCTTATCTCCAATTAACCACCAGAAAACTGGAAGTGGCACTGTGGCTCAAAGGGTACGATGGTAGCCTTGAGCTGAAGAGTTCAGGGACAGTGTCCAGGACCAGAGTTCAAGCCCCATGACCAACAACAACAAAAAAATTGAGTGGAAAGTAAAGGTATAAAAGACAGGCTGTACAGAATTGGCCATGGCTCCATTCAATTAGTGAATCATTCCCTGTGTAGACCTTCACATGACCTGTTCCCTGAAGATAGTGTATCCCTCATGAAGGGTGGGTGATGTGACTTCCCACAGACCTGGTATCGGCTTTCAGAGAAGGCCAAAAGGCTCTTAAGGAAAAGGTGTCCTTAAATATTCTCTGTATTGTTTCTTATGAGTTTTGCTTTTCTCCAACTCCTTTTCCATTCCTTCTCTGACTTTGATTCTGTCAACCTGTTTTGTTGGAATTTCATGGATAAGTAGACAGAGACTTTGTAAAAATCAAAATGGCAGAAAAAGAAGACCCTAATTCCTTTCTAACTTCCATTGAGAAAGGTTGAAAAATGAGATGAATGCAAGGAGCAGGATGAGTTAAACATTAGTACATCTTGAATGAACAGGAAGGGCAGAGCCTCCCAACATCTGGTTAGAAGTCAGCTCCATAATTTATGCAGATATTAGGAAGGAACTTCCTCCATGAAGCCTGGAAGATTTTGGTTTTGCTCAAAGCAAGGAATAAGCTGACACTGTTTCTGTATCCTGTCTTCCCTTTAGAGAGTCAGGGAGTAAGACAGAGAGCCCTACCTGTGTCACAGCTCCACCTCTTCCAACCTCCTCCACCTCCCAGATTCTTCCTGACTCCCATAAAGTTCTGTACAGTAACGAGATTCCTGGAAAACTTGGTCATTAGCATTGGCTAATTAATGATGTGCACTGCAAAAATGGGAGTAGGACAGATGAGAAATCTAATTTTGATAGTGAAGCAACCAGACAACAGAGTCTTCTGTGTGCCTTTTCCATACCAGCTATGTTTTTGTTTGGATTCCATGGCAATTTTAGACACTTCAAAACACAACGTGCCAAATCAGTTGATTGAAACAGTGCTACTTCCCAGAGGCTATCAACTTGTTCTCTCCTGCAGGAGGAGAGAGGTTGCCGGGGAACACTCAAGTTGCAGCAAAATCCTCTACGCAACCTGGGGCATTGCCACTGTGGCCTGCCACCATGGCCCAAGGAAATCAGTGCCTCCACAAGCAAAATGCTTTCAGACTTCTCTATTCATCTGTCTACTTTCCTAGCTGTTTATGTACTTGGTTTAATTCTTTTTTGCCAGTATAAGCCCAGGCAGTATTTTGATCTGGAACAGTGCCTTTTTAGTCAACTGAAGATTCTCCTTAAATGCTTGTCAAGGAACTTGTCTTTTTCAAACAGCCTATGTGTATTTATTCCTAAAGAGATATTGAAGTTTCATGAACCTTTAAAACCCAAACATCCCAGTTGCTCATTTTTTTTATAACAAAAGGAAGTGGGGGAGGATGGAAAATGGGGAAAGGAAAGAAAGAAGGAAAGGAAGAAAGGAAGGAAACAGACAGAGGGAGAGAGGGAGACAGGGAGGGAGAGAAGGAAGGAGACAAGGAAAGAACAGAAAGAGTCAGTCTGAGAAGGAAGGCAGAAAGGATGGAGGGAGGGAGGGAGGGAGGAAAACCAATTAGCTTGTGATTTCAAATTCAGACGAGCTCTGAAGAAACACTTACCCTTTCCTTAAATAATAAATACTGGCTGCTAAATTGTTGTGCTTTGAATCATATGATAAAGTGGTTCTGAAGGAGGTTATGCACAATCAAGATAAACATTTTTACTTCCATGAAATTTCTATTTTAAAGTGGAGAGGATTGTTTTCACAGAACATTGTGTAACAGCAAATATAGTGGCTGGCTTATTCTAAAATTGTAAGTGTTAATTTTTCAATCATATTTTATGAAAACTGGCTGGGCAGGGTGAAATATGTCCAGTTTCCTGGAGTCAGTTTCATTAACATGAACTGTTCACTGGTGAGAGTCACAACATTGAACATGATTTAATAGGAATTAAAAGAAGCCCCTGTCTTAAGAGGAACTTTTGCTGGAGAGCTCTGTCCCTCCAGAATATCAGTGAGATTCTTCAGATAAACATTCAGAATTACCTCCTGGCGAAGCAAGCAAGCAAGCAAGCCAGAAAATAAAAAGAAAAGGAAGAAGCAGAAAAAAATATCAGCCAAGACCCCAGTGGCAAGTTGGATGGATTTGGAACAGCTCACAATTTGAGCTTTGAGCTATTTCAATGGGTTGTTAGTTATTTGCTAAGATTCATTTTATCCAGGCATAGCTCTGGATTTTAAAGGATCTTTCCATGCTGCAAAGATAAATAAATAAACATCCAGATATTCAGGAAGAATATGACTTGTATTTTCTTTTTCCTCATTAAAATCTATTTCGGCTCCCATCCTCACCCCTTTTGCAAGCTTGTTTCATACTAGCTCTTTAAAGAAGAGAAAGAAGTTTAAAACAAATAGTAGTTAAAAGCAACCATCATTGTACCTTTGCAGGGCGGGGAGCAGGGACTCCTGTGAATGCATTTAGAAATGAAACACAGTTTTTCCTTTTGTTTTAATGGGCATTAAGGAGGCCTAGTGATCAGGCCATTGGAGAAAGAAAGAAAGAATGAAAGAATGAGAGACAGAGAGAGAGGAAGGAAGGAGAAAGAAAGAAAGAAAGAAAGAAAGAAAGAAAGAAAGAAAGAAAGAAAGAAAGAAAGAAAGAGAGAGAGAGAGAGAAAGGGCTGGTAGTGATTTACTATTGTAGTTTAAATATATTTAAATCCAGTGAAATTGTTTTGTTCTAATTCTATCCTTTTTTTCTCAGTTCACCGACTTCTCAAAGAAGATTTTTTTTCCAAAGTAACTCCAGTTTCCAACTATTATAAAGCAAAGCAATGGGAAAGTTTTATTTCTGTTGTTGTGTGTTGTTTTGTTTTGTTTTCTGTCTTTTACTTTGTCTCCACTGCAAGATTCTAAGGCCTGGAGGAAATCCTTGTAGCATGTTTGGTAAAGTGTGGCCCACTATACAAGAACTACACATCAAAAGCATAGCTCATTGGCTCCCTTAGATTCTTAAGCAGAAGAATATTCTGATCACTTAAGCCATTTCAGGGCCAGAAATTAGAAAGTAATAAAAAAAATATATCGCACTCTCCCTGGTGGGTATTACATTTAATTGGTTGCTCAGCAGGAGTCCAGAGCTTAAGTCAGAAATGCCAGCATAGCCTGCACACATTGCAAAGGACCACATGCAAACACCACCAAATTAAAAAAACAAAAAACAAAACAAAAAAACAACAGATAAATTCACAAATAATTTGAAGATAGAAAAAAAATACATGAATCCCATATTTCTTTAAACACATACTCCAACCAGACAGCACGTTTATGTGTTTCGATCAGTTGAAAAAAACAGCCTTGTTTGCAATGGAAGAACTTCCTTGGATTAGATTCTGGAGGCATGATGTGTGGTCTTCCAGAGAAAACAGTGTTCGCACACTCCTGGCTATTTGAGATTGCACTTAAAAGAATGGCCAGAGCCTGATTCCCAGATCACCCCGGGCCTAAAACTGAGCATTCCCAACCTGTCCAGTTTCCTGCTTGTGGAGTTTGGGTGTCCACAGCATCATCCAAGCATAGCTTGGACCACAGAGCCTGATGCTCTGCTGCCACCTTCTGTCCCAGCTGACATGGCAAGAAGCAGCTTAGCTCTCTGTGGTCCAGAAATCTCAGTGAGGGATCCCTTCTCCCTGGGACAGCCAGGGTCAGCCAAACCTGCACATTCCAGGGACGGAAATATCCTCTGCGCCCCTGGGGTTCAGCCTCTTGAAATGACTTCTTTCAGAATTAATATCAGTTTGTTCCGCTTTGCCTTTCTCCTTCCTTACTCCCCCCTCTACCCCTCCCTACGTGCCTGGAACTTTCTATACATAGGGGGACTTGGACATGAAGTAGAAGGCAAACACAGGGCATTCTGTGTATTCTGTGTTTCAAATGTCAGCACACTCTTGTCTATATCATTGCCAGAGACAAATGGGATGAGAAAAGCGAGCTTGAATTGCAGGAAAAAGTCCTGACAGCAAGATCTATGGCCCCGTGGAGAGCCATTCCCCAGGGCTGAGCCATTGGTTGACATATTTAAAACTTGAGTGGACAAAA